>NC_143013.1:271863529-272073529 GCF_055824585.1 Amblyomma mixtum | reverse complement strand
CTGGCAGAGAAATGGCAAAATATTTGTCAGGAACAGAACCGGAGAGCATGCAATCTGCATTGCTTGCGAAGACGACTTGGCAAACATTCGGTAGCCTTAGGTTTTCATGCGCGCTGATCTTCTGTGGGAAAAAAAGAAGCCTATCATGACCTATTTTGATATTGATTCTTTCAATAAGTACATTCTGAATTCTGGAAAGTCTCTCAACGATTCTCTCAGTTTTTTTCATTTAAATGCACGAAGCCTGCAAAACAAAATAGATGAAATGGTTGTGTTGCTGTCAACTTTGAGGTTAAAGTGGGATGTATTAGTATTTTCTGAAACCTGGTTTAGCAATGATAATGATGCTCCTAACATTGATAATTATAAATGCGTATCTTTGGCGCGACAACAGAAAAGAGGAGGGGGCTTATCAATTTATTTGAGGAATGAAATCGGCTATCACTGTTTACCTGAATGCTGTGAAATGAATGAAGATGTAGAAGCTTTGTCTTTGTGCTGCGGAAAAATTGTTGTTATAGGTATATACAGACCGCCTTCAGGTTCGGTATCTGCGTTTTGTAACTTTGTTGAAAAAACTTTGGAATATGTGTCTCTTAATAATTATGAAGTGGTTTTTCTTGGTGATATAAATGTTGATATTCTGGGTGAAACGTCCGTTACGAGAAATTTGCTAGATTTGTACAACAGCTATGGATTTGTGAACTTAATTTCCTCACCAACAAGAGTTACTGACAACTCTGAAACGCTTATTAATGTGTGCTTTACGAATATTTGCACTAGTGATGTCCCGGCTGGCGTTTTGACATTAAGCATTAGTGACCACGTGCCTATATTCTGTATAGTTCCGAGTCAACCAAAACAACACAGGAGTAAACCGGAATCTTCCACATTTAGGAGAATTGATGAAAACAGCTTATCAGAGTTTCGACGTCTTTGTGCTAGAACAGATTGGAGTAATATTTTAAGACAGGAGGATGCATGCCAATCGTACACAAATTTTATATCTACTATTCAAGAACACTACAATACTGCATTTCCGCAAGCAACGCGCAGAACTCATAGAAAATCAAGAAAGCCGTGGATTTCAAAACAACTGTATGACCGCATACAGGAAAAGAACAGACTTTTTTCGCGTTTTGTGAGAACAAAAGTCACTGACATTCTCCGTCAATTCAAAACGTTCCGCAATAAGTTAGGCGCTGACATTAAAAAAGCAAGAAGTGATTATTACGCGAGAAAGTTCTCCATGTCTGATGGCTCGAAGGGAACATGGAATACACTTAACGATCTTCTAGGTAAAAACAGAACCAACGCACCCGTCTCACTCCACATTCATGGCGCGAACTATGATGGCGCTGACCTAGCGAATGAATTTAATGGGTATTTCTTATCTGTTTTTCCGCCAAAATCAACTGATGGTCCACATCAAGATGCCTCAGTCTATATAACCAGTAAACAAAGTAATTCCATGTTTTTGTTACCATGCACTGACTCAGAAATAATTACCATTATTCACTCCTTACGCAGTAATAGTGCTCCAGGTGTCGATGGCATAGCTCCAGTCCCGATCAAGAAAGTAGCAGATGTCATTGCGATACCATTAGCACATATAGTTAACCTAATGTTCACGACAGGCACATTTCCACATCAGTTGAAAATAGCTCGTGTCACTGCCATTCACAAAGGGGGTGACATTAATGATTTAAATAATTATCGGCCGATCTCCGTTCTTTCAGTTTTTTCTAAGATTGCAGAACTTGCAATCAACACACGTCTTTCTCAATATCTCGAGAAAAACCATGTCATCTCCAAGCAACAGTACGGATTTCAAAAAAACAAAACAACTGAGGCCGCCTTACTGGAAATCAAAGGAAAGCTAATTGAAAACATAGAAAATAAACTGCTAACAGTTGGCATATTCCTTGATATGAGGAAAGCGTTTGACTCCGTTAACCATAAGATATTGCTTGAAAAAATGCAGTGTTATGGAATACGCGGCGTTCCTTTAACCTTATTTGCTAGCTACCTTGACAACCGATCTCAAACAACTATCATTAACGGTATTTCATCTGGGATCGGTCAGATTGTGTCTGGTGTGCCACAGGGCTCCGTTCTAGGACCAACGTTGTTCTTATTATATATTAATGATATCGTCAACCTTCGTCCAGCAGACAACATTATAATCTATGCAGACGATACTAACGTTTTTTTTTTTCAGGGCAAGATAGTAATATTTTGCAAGCAGCCTCCAATAGTTGGTTATCCCAATTGTCTGTTTGGTTAAAATCAAATAGGTTAGAACTTAATGTCAGGAAAACAAAGTACATACTGTTTAGAGCCAAAAATAAGGAAGTTCCGAACAACTTCCAAATTCACTTCGAACAAGCTCCTATAACTCGTGTCAGCTCTACAATGTTCCTTGGAGTCATTTTTGAAGAACATTTACTCTGGACAGATCATGTAAACTACGTTTGCTCTGTTGGTATCCTAAATAAATTTCGCACAATACTGCCTCGGAAATTCAAACTACAAATTTATTTCTCTCTAGTCTTTTCGCATGTACAATATTGTTTGTTGATCTGGGGAACGACTACCTCAACCAATCTTGTGAAAGTACTTACTTTACAAAAAAGAGCTGTACGAGCGATTGATAACTTACATTACAGTGAGAGCACGGGTCTTTCCTTCCTCAACCATAGACTGCTAACCATCACGGCCGCTTACCACAAGAAGCTTGCTGTTTATATCAGAAACCTTATGAAAGGAAACTGGCAGACTTTCGAGAGCACATATTTAATTGCCCAAACAGCATACAGTCTTAGGCACCCTCAATACCATGCATCAAAATCCCGTACAAACTATGGGTTCCAAAAACTAACTCACATAATTCCTCATACATTAAACACCTATCCATATTTAACAGAATTGTCACTACAAAATATGTCCGAGGTCAGATTTAGGAAAACTGTTCATGAATATTTTTGTTATAGCTAGTTGTGGTGTGTTTTTACCTAATCAGTTATTGTCTTTGTTATGTTTTGATCTTAGTTTTGTTGTGCTTAGCTCTATGCATGCCTGATCTCTGTTTCGTTGTCAGTATATCCGCTGCTTTTCTAGTTTCTGTTACTTATGAAAACTTTGTACCATTGCCAAGTGCCACTTTGTTTTTGTTTTTTTACATGGGGAGGGCAGGCCTCAGTCAGGCGCTACTAGGCGCCTTTAGCTTGCTCTCCCTTGTTTGCAGTCTCTGTACTGGCCAAACAAAACCAATAAATGAAATGAAATGAAATACCATCTGGTAACTGGGAATCTAAAAACATTGTACCGATATTTGAAGTGGTTCATGCATGCATGCGGAACACGATACAAGCACGACCGTCGGCAGGATATCAGGTAATGCATCGTCGAGACGCAGGGGCTGTGTTCCATGGTTCCTCAGTTTCAACACGTATTTGCATATAATGGCGGTAAATTTTGTTTTCTTATTGGCCCGTTCCACGCGAGACACTCAAATCCAAGCAGCCCTGCTCTCCTTCGCAGGCGCAACAAAAGTTATAAACATAAAATGAAGCAACAAAAATCGAGTAGTGCTAAGTAAATGCGGCGTATGGAGAACTGGAAAGAATTCCACCTAACATAAAAGGCACCGCTGGCGACAGGCTGAGACTACGCTGTGAGCGCGTACCGTGCATACCCATAGATACGGAGTTCGTCGGCGCTCAGAAACACATGCCGATATGGAAAAATGATGGGTGCGATCAACAAGAAAACGAAAATAAACATATGTTCTTGAACAGACAGCACTTCGAGAAGCGCCTCAGTGGAATGGTTGCGACCCACCCGGACACTTACATAGGAACGACTAGGGGCCTGAGAGAAGTAATATTTCATATCTGGCATGCTCACCTGTAAAGCGTGCTTCACTGCTGTCGTGAATGCAGTGTTCAAGTGTTAGCTTTACAAAGATGCAACACTTTGACGAACTTTTTAGGAACGCAATTCCGACATTGTAGTTCATCACAGACAGTACAGTATGTGCGAGCTAAGGATTTTTTTTTTTTTTTGCGTATATTTGTGAACCATTTCTTCTCGTAGCCACACTTCCTTCCAAAGAGAATTTAAGTATTCAAATTAGGGACCTATGTCTTCCTTCCGGTGCCTTTAGGGAAATCCACGAGGTAGAGAGTATTTCGAAACAAAAACAATGACAATAAACGACGACCCAAGCGGAGGGCTTTGTGAAAAGCTGAAAAATATCAGTATGGTTAATCCCATGTAACAAGGATGATCTCCAAAGCTGTACATGTGAAAAACAAATTAAAGATTTTATTTCCAACCTATCTGCGCGCCGTCTCTATCGTCATAAATTTAAAAAAGTAACTTGTGTACACTCCTTGCCCATAAGAAGCTAGCCAGAAATCTACAGATAGCTGATCGATAAACTTGCGATGTGCACTGTTAGGGGACAGTGCACACCGCACTGTTGTCAGTCTTTATCATGTCCCGTATTGAGGTCTGCTTGGTGTAATAGCATAAGTAGAGAGATTTAGCTCAGCGAAGAAGTACTATTGTAGCCACCGGATTACCGGTCACCAAGTGCGCATGCGCAGTGGTCACGCCTTGCCTCGCCCCTGCCACTGCACGAGCGCGGGAAGCCTTCGATAAACTTGCATACAACCACTGTACTAACTTTCCGCTGGGCTAAATCTCTTTAGCAGCAGTCTGTACTACAGATAAACTTTTCCGTCTAGTTGCCTGACTCGATTATGCTACACGACTCACGTAGTAGAGCTGGTACCATTAACAGCAACGCCAAACAACCACTGCAGCCCTCAATTCGCAAGAGGATCGGGGGGGGGGGGGGGGGGGGGGTCTCAGGCTGTAGCGATGCCTACCTCAACCAGGACGAACCACCCTCGAACTCAAAGAATAAAGGCACAAGCGAGGAACCCGAATTCAGACTCAGCCCGCACTTTCGCTACGGGCTTGTATCCTCGAATATGCAAGGACGCCTCACGCACTCAGGCTTAGTGCGCGGTTCTCGCAGCGAGGAAGAACAAGACATGCGAGCTCTCTGGGTAGAAAGCAGCGGTTGAAAGAAGAGCAAGAACAACGCGAAAGCTAATGGTACGTTTTTTGCGGTCGCCGTTCCTCGTTGTTGCTACCAGGCACAGAAAACTTTTTTTTTTTTTTCTGTGGTAATAACAAGAATAATCTCCGCAGCGCAAGTCGGCTCTGGAAGCACGTCCGCCGATGCATAGTTTCCTCGAGGCACGGAGTTCGGCCTCAAGGACTTTTGTCTTGGGTGCCTTGGCTACAAGGCGGAACTGAGGAGAGTTGTTTTCTTAGCAGCACACGTCTGCGTTAACGCGTTTTTGCGTGGGCATTTTATTTCATTCAAAATACTTTCGACGCAGAGCTTTTGCTCAGATGGAAAGGCCGACGCACTTCTGAAAACATTGATCATAGTGTGGCCCTTTCGTTTAATTTGCTATAAACACAAGGTGAGCCATGACTTTTAGAGTCTTCTGAAAGATTTCAGCTGAACAGCATTGACTTCTGGTAAAATATTGGTAAATATTGTAATTGGTAAAATATTGTCAAAGCACGACGTTAGTAGCGTAGTTTCCCAGCACTCGAAGCTTTCCGAACTAGAACTAACTACCCTGTGCGTGTGCGTATGTCGTTGTGTGCGTACGCGTCCACTGAAAAGCTATCAATCCGAATTACTTAAGCAGAGTAGGCTGAGCTGTGCTGACTGGTCAAAAACACGCAAACATGTGGTGTATTAATATTGTCAATATTAATATTGTCGCGAAGGCGGCGACGGTTAGCGGAGGGTCGCGCATGAGACCAACAAACAGCTGCTCCTTCACCCCACGCATAAGGTGCCGCACCTTTGTAGCTTCTGGCATGGTAGGGTCGGCCCGATTGAAGAGGCGTGTCATGTCCTCTATAAACATGGCCACGCTCTCGCTGGACTGCTGTGACCTGGAGCGAAGGGCAATTTCAGCGTTTTCCTTCCGTTGGCTCGAGCTGAATGTGGCGAGAAACTCACGGCGAAAAGCTGCCCAGTTGGAAAACGACGCCTCGTGGTTCTCAAACCACGTTTTCGCCGAGTCGATCAGGGCGAAATATACATTCAGCAGCTTGCGCTCGTCGTCCCACTGGTTGAATGCGGCCACACGGTCAAAATTGGCCAACCAGTCTTCTACATCCTCGAACCGGTCGCCGTGGAAGGATGGTGGCGGCCGAGGTGCGAGCAGGACGCACTGCCGGAGGACTGACCTGTCTGGCTGCCAGTGGTGGACGTCATAGCTCTCACAGGCCTTGTCAGTGGCTCAAACTCGGGTTCAAGGCCTCGCAGGCGACGGCTCGTTTTGTGGACGGGTGTGGCGTCCGCGGGTCGGGGAGAAGCGTCACGGCTGTCGTCGCGGTCAGCGTACATGGGATGGTACTCAGCACCTCCACCAAATGTCACCGACAAACGCAGCAGAAAAGCGGGAAGCACAGCGTTTCCTAGGACGAAGCCCGCCGAACCGCCGAGCTCATGCAGAACAAAGACGACGCTCGGCCACGCGCTGGGAGCCAAGGTTCGGCCACCAGGTGGCGCCGGCAGAGTGCCAGCAGTGTGGCAATATTACGCGGTCAATTCTACAATGCCAGATACGTCGCTCAGTGTCAAATAACTGCCATAAAAAAAAAAACGGAACTCTGCAATGAAAGCTCTGTGGTTATGAAAGAGGACTCCCTTTCTCAAAGGATTCAAACTTCGAAATACGATAAACAATATTCTGAAAGACACTCTAAATGCGGATCTGTATAACTCGAATTAAAACAAAATAATTCAAAAGCTACGGTGAGCCGCTAGGCCAACATTGATTGCTTCAAAGTTCACATTTCGGACCGAAACGACAAGCAGATGAGGAGAGAAGGCGGAAGGGGAGGAAGGTTGCCACGATCAGGCACTGATGGGATCGAGTGGCCCGGTCATGCGCCTAACCCTGAGCGGCCCAGAACCGGGATTACGTGCTAACGATATGTGAACAGCCTTGGTAAGTCGGACAGCAATAAACGAAAAGCCAGGCAAGAAACGCCGCCCACGCACTGCTCAGAGCACGCGTGACAGAGGCACACTACAGCACTCGATGCGGCCAGCGTCAAAAAGGTTCGGTCTGACAGGGGGCCACGGCCGCCCTTTTTTCAATCAGCTCTCACGTATCCAATCAAGGCATGAGTGGCTACATGGCGCCTGCCAGTCGGCCAGCGAAGGCCAGGACCTATTGCGGGAACAGTTGGGAAAACCGGCCTTTCGAAGGGGGAAAAATAACGACAAATGAAGTTGCCTCGAGAGCACTGCTTACTCGCACTGCCTGAGTGGCGCTGTCTGAGGCAGTTCGTAAGCCGACACTCTGGCGTGTAAGGCTGAGCAGCTGTCGCACTGCGTACATGAAAAACTGTGGGAGTGTAGACTTAGTTAGGCCGTTATTTTTCTTCGCCAAGGCAACCTGATACATGCACGTCAAAGAGCGCACACATAGACAACGCAATTTCTGCCCTCCCAGCTGGTGCAAGCATCTCATATTAAAGGAAGTGTCGCAAGTCAACGTCTATGTTCGCAACCTTGGGATAGGAAGTTCTGTCTGCGTTCTCTTCCTCTGAAAGGCTCTGTATGTAGCTATGGCACAGCAAATTGGTCATAACTAGACTGCTTCCCGCAACAAACGCATCGACTGGTGTTTTAAATCACCTTAACGTAGGTTCGCACCGGGAAACTGCATCGCTTTGCGTTCCATTTGACATTTAGTCGCTACATCATCAATAACTAGCACGAGAAAGTTGATCCAAATTAAAACAAGTTTTTGATAAAATCGCAAAAGTTCAAGCCACAGCGTATGTTCTCGAAGGTCAGAAAAGTGAGGTCACAGTTAAAGTCATAGCCATTCGCTACTAATTTTAGAACATAAAAAAGCAATAAAGCGATTGAAGTGCGCATCTGAATTATACACGGCCACACAGATCTCTAAGTTTTATAATTCCAAAGGGGTCATGAGTATAGGTAATTCGGGCAATAAGTGCTAGTACGAAATCAAAAATATAGCAGCTTGTTTTAGAACCTTCAAGGTAAACAAAATAATCAAAGTGAACCCTTATCACAGCTATCGCATCCTGTGCGCTTTGAAGGTGGATTTCATAAACGCTCATCATCTAGGGCATTTTATGTCACCAGGGGTTGGAAGGCTGCTTTTAATGCCTGAGGGTGTGAAAGGGCGAACCAGCGGAAATGAACAAATCGCTAGCCGGTTTTTGCAGATGTCCGCCGCGTGGGTAGAAAATTAGACGGTCGCCGCGTGCTTTGGGAACAATTAAACTCCTCCTCCTCCTCCCAAATCTATTGCGTGCCCCCAGTTTTTGCTGCTTCGAACCACCTACGACCTGGGTGCTCACTAAACCTCTCAGTATCTGCTGTTACATCCTAACAACTATATGCTCAACTATACGCTGAGATTTTTTGCTTTGTCATTGTCAAACCGCAGAGTACGCGAAACGAAAAAGGCACGTATATACCTACATCACTTAAAACTGATAACTGACAACGAGAAATCTATGCACTGCGTTCGTGCTTTCCTAGGCATTACACCTCTTGCAAGTATAGTAAGGAGATAGCTGTCTCAGCTGAGCAAAGGAATTATACAACACTTATAAACAACAGCTCTGAATGGCAATGCCTCTTCTAGCTCAAGCAAAATCTCTGCAGTTAAAAATAAAATAGGCGGCTTTTTGTGCCAGTAGTCACAATGCTTCGAGTTGAATGGTGATTTTTAACAACAGATGCGTTACATGACATGACGCTTGATCATTTATTTCGCCACGAATTCTCTTGCGCCACGCTTGATAATAAGAGCTTAAGTACGTGTAGTAAAAAGCGCATGCAGTTCGACTTCCCTCTCGAAGTCGTCACTCAGAAGAGAGAGTAGTTTTCCAAACTTAACTTCATGCCCACACGCAGTCCTAGTCATGGCTTCATGGATCACAAAGTCTTCTACTACTCAAAGACAGCTTTGTGTTCCATTTTCTGGTGAATAGAAAAAAGGAAAAGGAAGAACTGGTCCGGTTTCGAATTTGCATCTGCTCAACTTTCGGGAGGTCATGCTTGGGCCCAAGAAGAGTGACTGAACCGCACATACACATGGGCGCGCACGACCATATGAATGCGCGGGCGACGCCAAAATGCGAAATAATGCGCCGCGGCCGAGACAGCGACTCGAGTTTATCTTCCAGCGGTAGCGGAAGGAACGGCAACGGAATCGGCGCAGTGCAGTCATTTACGCGCGATGTTTTTTGTTTTTCCTTTCAGTTGCGTGGTCGTTCACCCGAAGCCGTAAAACATCTTACCGCCGCCGCCGCCATTCACTGACTCGTCAGCGAGGTTTAAGAATCCGCAACGACTCTCTGTCGAAAGAGAGCAGCACTTGAAATGCAGAACCTCACGCATGGGCTCACGCGCCGGTTTTTCCCGACTGCAGGCCATCGCAAACAACCTGAATGCAACCGTCGATGCGGCGTAGCCATAACCTGCAGCATGTTGAGACCATTTATTTTGTTCAGCTTATTTTTAAAACCTGCTGTTCAGATCATTTCTCAATTTAGAGCACCCAAAACACAACTCATGTGCGATTTTTTTTCTTGCTGCACTAGTTTTTTGTGCGTTTCAAAGTTGAGACACGAAGTGCATACTAGCGGAGCGAAATGTCACTTCGAAAGCGCGAAGACTCTTCGGTAGAAGTGTTAGCCAATCTCGCTTGTATTTGCTCTCTAGAAGCTAATATGTGTGTGTATTTGTGTTGCTTCCTCAGTTTTCTTGTTCGTGCATCATTCGTTGCTGATAGTGCATGTGTAAAATGAGCGCTTGTTGTGCGCTTTGGCTTTAAATTCAAGCAACGCTTTATGCGAAAAATGAAGGAACATAGCTGGAGGCAGGAAAAACTATATACCAGGTGTTTCAGCTAAATGTAATCAAGCTTCTAAACAACAAGGAGTGTCCCAGCTCAACGAAATCAACTGAGGATTGTTCAGGGTCGCGGGGCTTATTCTCCATATTTTTTCCTTCTTCAAAGTTTATTATTAGTACATACTTATTGGCGGACTTTTTAATTATTGGTTTAAGGAACAGAGTGTCAATAGAGAAGTTGTAGATTATCTCGAAAAACAGTCAGCAGTACTGTTTCAATCAAGGTACGATTTGCGTAGCTATATTTATTGGCCTTCAAAAAAGCTCTCATGTGAACAGCTGCTCGCTCACATCTCTGCTCAAGTGCGTACGTAAATCCTTATCGGTCAGAGCACTTCGGAAAAAAGGCGACTTTGCTCTCTTAGATGCGCCTCTGCACGTTGAAGAGGCATCATTCCCATGTGAAAGCACTTTTACTGTGCGAGTTATGGTTTAAGGCCGGTGAAAACACACTTTACATAACGGTAGCTTGGTGCAAACATTTCAGTCAGCTGTTTCACCTACAACTTCTGTATTGACAATTTGCTGCCGAAGCCAATAATTAAAAAGTCAGGTAATTAATCTTTAGTAAAATTTAAAGTTTAGAAAACGAACAAATACTGCACGCTAAGTCAGACGACTCCCAAAAGATCTCAGTTTGTTTCACTGGGGCCAGCACATTCCTAGTTTTTTAAAAGCTTGGCAACATTTAGCCACCTGGGATACTTGATATATATGGAAAACAACACACGGGATACTGGTGTCGAATTCTGGCATGCTGTTTGAAGTAATAGTAATATCATCTGTAATGACGAGAAATAAAGCCCCACCAGCCCAAAATGAAAGCCGAGTTGCTAACTTTTGCTGCAAACTGCTGATACGGGATGGCAAGCCAAATAATAACGCGACTTGAGAATACGTGATGACATGACTGTGTGACTGGTTGGCTGGCAATCTAGCGCAAACGCTGCGTCCAGTGCCATTTACCGTGTTGTGATGTTACGTCAGTTTTGATCAAATGTTTTAGGGGAATCCCCCAAGGTGGAGTAGATTTGTAATAAGTAATCTTGTAATTTTTCTTTAACTACGAAATTTCTGAGAAAGCTGTATAGCTTTCCTTTGTAGCCGTATGGCTGCGCTCGGGTGGACGTCAATGAGTAATTGTAATTACTCCCTTATTACGTCAGTTTACGTCACTTTTCGGTTATTTCTTCATCAGAGAGTCCCTAGTTTGAATCAGAGCGGCGGGAAAAAGGTTTTCATCTTCGAACCCAAATCTCTTCGCAATAAGCGCATCCTCCGTCTGACAAGCGGCAACAAAGCTATGAAATGTTCAACTATCGAGTTTTCCAACAAAAAAAATTACACGGTTCCCAGTAACCCTTTAATAGGGCGTTAAAGAAGTGCAGTTGGAAAGGGGAGGCCTCGGTAATGTACCTAGTATGTATGGTCCTGTATAATTTAGGTTCCAATGCGGGCTGTCAAGTGTGCTCTCCCGAAGTGGGACAGGGGAGCGGGGTGTATGAACTGCAACACTGTCGTCTCTTCATCCTGGATAGAAACTTGAATTCCAGGAGTCTCTTCTTCTAATGAAGCGCCTGGACTCAAAGTACGCGATATGAGGTATATTAAGTAAAACTGAAAGTTGGTGTAGATGACCACGCAGTAGCTGTACCCTCATTCATTCCTGGAGCACACTGCGCCTCTGTCGTGAGAAGTTCCCTTGTAGCTCTGCAGTCTAAAACGACGTTTGAACTGCAAAGTACGCGACAGTAACACATGAGAACTGAAAGCTGTCTGTGCTTCAAACACCATGAAAGTCCGCAGAATTTATCCACGGTGTTCGACGAAGTCTCACAAATACGGCGAAGCTCGCCTTTGGACTCTTTTCAGATGCTATTTTTCTCATATATGCGTTCCATTACTCCTGGTTACGGTTTCTTGAGGAATACATGCTCTGAATGCAATGTCCGATCCCAGCTCACAAAATAGGATCTTGTCGAAACGAAGTTAAACCAAACAGTGCTTTTCTCTATTGACACACTGAAAGGAGATAATCAGGACAGTCACTTTTCGTACATGCCACAAAGCAACCCATGTCTTATTTGGGGAACTGTTAATTTATTAATCATTCGATATTATCGACTACTCGAAGCTCTCTGCCGAGCAAGTGATGATGATGATGATGTCCTCAGGCTTAATGGCACAGTAGCTTAACTCCTCTTCGTCTTCAAATATAAAACTTCGGTGCAGCCTGCAGTCCCCGAAAAAGACGACTTTTGATAAACACACCTAATGCTCAAGACTCTTTACGGTGCATAGAATACTTACTTGTGCTGGAAGCAAAAACTTCAGCTGGATGCAGTAAAGCATTATTTACGACGTTTACGACGCTAGTTACCTCCAGCATGCGCAAACGACTCCACATTCTCGAGGGGAGTCCACTAGAATGCCGCCGATACGGCACATGCTGGCGGAAGTGGCTCGTTAGCGCGCATCGTTGTCCCATGCGGTCCCCAGTGGCTGCTGCCGTTAGCCGCCGATGCCTGGCGGGGCGCGAGCTGCCCGCATCATCTTCCCCGCAGTTCAAATGGGCCGCCGCGAAAGACAAGCTCGGAGCGTCACGTAGATAATGGCGGGCCGTATAGCGGACGCCGGCACTTCCGCGGTGTGCTTTGAAGGCCATTCAGGCTGGCCGATAAGGCCATTACCATTCAGCCGGCGCGGTTCTGTATAACCCACCCCCAACCAGACGGTGTTCGGACTGAGTGTGAAACATGGAAAGGCACTTGAAGAGGCTGAGGGCGCACACGAGCTCACACCAAGCTATAGACACGTGGCCGAACGGCCATTCCCAGTGAAGGCCATAGAACCCTTTGTTGGCTCACCACCTTCCTTTCTTAATATGTTATTGTCATCGCCTTTTAGAACAATTCTGACGCGACCATGCCGGGTTCGATAAAGTTTTGAAGTCATGGTGGAAGCTTAGAAATTAGACATCATTCACTGATGTTGAAGTTAATGAGGCATTTTGATATGTTCTCAAAAACAAAAAAGTTAAGTATTATGGACACACATTTCAAAGATACTTCAGCAGACAAGAACGCGACGCCGAACTCCCAGTTTGATAGTAGTAGTAGTGGCTTAATCAAAACAAAATAAAAACGGAAGGATCAGCCTATTTTTCACAGCGAGGCAATGGAGCACGGGCCTAACCGATGTACCAGCAGAGCACCGATGTAGGTATTCAATGCGGAGACGAAGCTCCTTTACTACCTTAGCGCGCTCCGACCTCTCTTCAAGCTTGTGCTTCTGAAGCCCAATAACAAACACCCATCTGCAGCAACAACACCACCAGCCCTTCAGCCTGCGTTGCGCATTAAATTCTGCTTCGCCGTACAGCACCTCATTTTTCCTGTGCCCCCTTGTTCACCACTCTTTGCCGCTGCGGGACGAAACAGTAAGCGCGGAATTTGCGTCAACGACGGCCCGCATATTACGAGCCGCTTACTGCGCTCCTCGGACATCCTGTCGGGCGGGAAACGTTTGCGCGAGAGACGAGTAAGATGCCAGCGAGCGCTGTTTTGGACTCTGGAGGACATGTGAAGGGCGGCGAAGCACCCAGCGATAGTCGTCGCGCAGCCAAGCGTCGATCGAAGCGCCGAGACGGCAGAGAGAGAGAGGGGCGGAGGAATCTTCTGCTGGCTCAGGTGCTGTCGCCCACAAATGCTTGTTTCCCGGCCTGCATTGCTGGTCTCAGTGTGGGCTCGCTCTTGACAATCCGTTACAGGCACTCTGGCTCCAAGACACTCCGATGTGCCACAGGGAGGAGCCGTTAGCGTTCATGTCAGCGGCATGCCCCGTCAAAGACAACGACGACAACGTTGTTGGTTGTAGAAGGGTGCGGGCATTACCGAGAACCGTTGTTTTATTTATGACGTCCAAGACACATTTGCTGGAGGGAGAGCACAGAGAGAAAGAACAGTAGAGAAGAGGGTGAAAGGAACGACAAAAAAAAACACAAAGAAGTGATAGTGGCAGTTGTAGAGCACCTCACACCCTGCCCTCTTGTTCGCCTTGCTCAGCTGGATGAGGTGAGAGATACTGTGAGATACATCGGTTCGCTCTGATGAGCTGGACTGTACAGCGAGGCAAATATTATGTACCACATATGAATCAGTATTCAAGGCTTCATTCATGGAAATTAACTAATATTTCTTTTTATTTTAGGGGACAAGGATTTAGTGCGAAATTGATTGCCATATACTCCGAATGTGAACACTGCTTTTAAATTTTCTGAATCCGCAATCTGTTTGTAAACATATAACGTCAAAAATAGGCATATCAAAGCTCGTTGTGTTGGTCTCCCCGCATTGCATATCTATAAAATGGCGTCGCTAACAGCTCTTACGCATGAAATGCAGTCGCAATTCGCGTAATTAATGATGTAGAAAAAGTTAAATTGATTTCAGAGACGATGCCAAACGTAGCGACACCATTTTAAAATGAGTTAATGCTTCAAAGCCAACTCAACAAGATCTCAATCACGTATTTTACACTTTCGATCATAGAACCTTAATGTCGATTAAGAAAATTTAATAGGACAGCTTACCTTCGATGTTTACAGCCGTCAATTTCGCAACATAAACTTGCTTATAAAATCAAAAACAAAAAGTTTGCTAGTTAATTTCTGGTTATTACTCATTCATTTATTGATACTTATAAAGCACATAATTTCCGCCTTGCTGTAAAATCCAGCTGAATAGACCCCATCCAGATTCTTTCACAGATTTTAAATGAAAATTTTTAAAGGTTAAAAAAATCACCCTATAGAAGGTTCACTAGCCGCAAAATAGATCTTAATAAACATGCGTAATCTTTTTTCATCCTCAGTTCCTGCCTACAGTCAACTTAGTAGCTGAACAAACCGAAATTTGTATGCGCGTTTACATAATTCCACAAAAAAGTCACTATAGTCGGATACAACTTAAGTCTGCAGAGAAGCTCCGCCCACATTCAGCCTCCGCGCACAGAATTCCTCCACGACGAAAAAGTAGTCCTCTACTTAAACGTTTTTCGTTACCTAAACAAGAAGCTTATCACAAGAAAAAGATTATGAGCTCTAGAATTTCAATACGTGGATTGTTTATATAGTGAAACATTAAAAGGCTGATTTCGTTTACTGTTGCAATTTGCCAGCGGAGTAATACAGGGCGCCGCGGACCGCGGCCCAGTGTTAGCAACTGCTGTTTTTTTAAGTTGTATCCTACTATAATAAAAAGCACCAGGGGCGGTAAAGTACAACACACAAAGCAGGCAATAAGGCTCTCATTAAGGATCTTCTTTGTCTGCATGACTTTGCATGAAACACACAAATGAAACAAAGCCGAAAAGAAGACATCACTGGAGCACATGGTAGTAAAGAAAGAAAATTAAAGATGCCCCTTATGAACATCCACAACAAAGAAAGGCCATAAGCGAGAACAAATATGGCTGCCATACGGACGAGGAGAACGTAGCAGAGTGTCCGGTATTTGCCCTGCTTTTTACGAGCTTTGTTTACCCCTAATGAGAGGCACGCCGGGAGCTTCTCTCAAACTTTGTTATTGTTGTTGTTGTTAGCCTTTGAAAGGATAGCCCAGACACGATCAACTATTCTTCTTCCTTCCAGCGGAACGCAGTTAATTACTCATCCTGGGCGCGAGCATGACGCCCACTACGACGACCCACGTTTCTGCCTGGCCGCACTGGCGCCGTCTGCCGGCGCGCCTTTTTGTCAGAGCCGTAGCGTTTCGGGCTAACAGCGTGCTCGGCGCGTTTACAGTGATGCTTCTGATCCCTAATTACGCACGCACTAACACGCACGCACGTACAAACGAACTCTCACGTCAAGAACAGCGGATCTCCCCTCCAGTCCTGTTTTCTCCTCGCATCAGCATGGTGCCGGCCAGATTAACGGAGCCCAGCCCGGAACGCAAATGCGGTGCCGCCGTCCGAGCAAGCAAAGATGCAGAATGTATAAAAGAAAAAAAGAATACGGAGAGAGAGAGAGAGAGAGAGACTTTAATTTGATAAGAGAACTTGCTGGGCCCATTTCCATTGTCTTCCTCAAGAATAAATGGATTGTTGGTGTGACGGACTACTTAACACGCTACGCCGAGACACAGGCGCTTCTCCACGCTAGTGCTGCAGAAGTGGCTCAGTTTTTTATGACATCCATTGTCTTGCGTCACGGTGCACCGTCAGTCGTCATCACGGACCGTGGAACCGCCTTTACGGTGGCATTAATGCGATCTCTCTTCGAACTCACCCACACCAGTCACAGGAAGACAACAGCCTATATCATCCACAAACCAATGGCTTGACTGAACGTCTCAACCGGACGCTTGCAGATATGCTTGCTATGTATGTCGACGTTGAGCATCGCACGTGGGACGAAATTCTTTCTTATGCAACCTTCGCCTACAATACGGCAGAACAGGAGACTACCCGTCGTTATGACCAGCGGCTATGGTATACCCGCTGGTCATAACGACGCAGACATCGGCACCTATGCTGACATTGGCGCATTCATCCAGCGGGCTGAAGAAGCCCGCCAACTCGCTAGGTGCCGGATTCGACATCAAGAACAACTCGACGCCGGTCGCTACCCTCCGACACCGATACGTTCGGTACGAGCCCGGTGATTCTGTGTGGATATAGACGCCTGTGCGCCACCGCGGGCTTTCCGAAAAGCTACTCCGACGCTACTTCAGTCCGAGGCCGAGTTCATGTCCCTGCTTTTGCCATACTGGACTCGCCCGATGCACCCCCGCCCCGCCAAGTGGAGCTGATATGGGTGCCTGCGCACTCCGGGAATCCCGGAAACGAGGCCGCCAACCTTTTAGCCCGAGGTTCTTTAAACCGGGCTCAGGTGGCCTCGGATCGGGGATTCACGAAGGATCGCATGCACTCATTCAGTGAGCTGACCCAGGCATACAGAGCCTCTCGCCAGCTCTACCCCCCGCCCCACCCCTCCCTAGATAACAGACACGCAACACTCTGGCGCAGATTACAAACACATACTCTCCCCTCGCCCCTTAGCCTAACCCACTATCATCCCTCCTTCCCCACTCCTGCTTGCGCCCTTTGCCCAGAACCCTTCGCTTCTTCCCTCCACATCCTTTCCCTCTGCCCGGCGGACCCTCCCCCGCGGGAGCTAGAGAACCTCAAGACCTGGGAGGACTGGGAGACCCTGCTGCGCTCGGAGGACCCGGCCGTGCAGACCATCGCCACCGGCCGTGCTGCCAGTGTTATGGACCTCAGGAACATAAACACTTGAGTGCAGTGGGGTCGTGCGGGGACCCTGGGGCGTGCCCCGAATTCCTTTGTAAATAAAGTTTTCTCTCTCTCTCTCTCTCCGTACGAGGTGGTTCGTCGTGTTATCGACGTCACTTAAGTTGTCCCGCGGGACACGACCTCCTTACCACGTCGGCGCCATCCGACCGAGACTGTCCACGTGGTGCGCATGAAGCCCTACCATGACAGGCTGCAATCCACCGTTTTACTAGCTTAACAGCTCTCCGTGTTCTCTGTCCTCCGCCCTCTATACCGAACATTACCTTTGCCCTGCGTGTTCGTTCCCGGCGTCGGGCCGCCGCTTTGATGGAGGGGGTAATGGCGCGTGCTCACGGGAGCGCGCCGACGATGAAGCCGAAGTGTGCGTGTGTCGGTCGACGAAGACGAAGTGTGTGTGTGGTTCGGTCAGCGAGTCAGCCATCTTGGGAGTTCTCTGCTGTGCGCTGAACTTTGCTGAAACTGTGAGCTGTGCCAGTCTTGTCTTCGTTACAATATTGTATTAATTTCATATTTATTTCGCATTTTTTGTCCCTATGCTTAAACTGCAATACGAATGCTTTCTAAGTATACTGGGAATAATATTTTGAACGTTCTTTAAAATACGTGAAAAGTACATTTTTGCCCGCTTAGCATATTTATAATGCATTAAAATATACTAAAATTATACATTAAATACATTTATTACATTAGAAATACACTAAAAATATGCATTAAACACATTAAAAACATATTCACTCCGACTTTAAAAAAAAGATGCCCAGGCTTAGCTTGGTTAAGCCAAGAAACCGTTGCATATTGCGCGATCTTTTTGAGCGAGGTATTGCTTGGCGGCACTCGATTTTCTCAGCAGCTTTTCCTTCGTGACGTATGGATGGATGGATAGGAGCGCCCCCTTTGAAACGGGGCGGTGGCAACCGCCACCATGGTCAGCCGTCTTTTTTTTCCTTTCTTTTTTTTACGTGGTTTGGTGACGTCACCACGTGACGTCACGTCACGTGGTTTGGTGGCTGCCCGGCCGCGCCCAAGGGCTGAACTGAGTGATTGCAATATGCTACGCATAAAAATGTCTACTGGTCGGCTTCACAGAATGGGACGGGTTAATGCGAATTCATAGGCAGAACAAATTGTATAAGCGCAGTTATCATCAATCACAATGTACGTGAGGTTATAAGTTCTCGTGACGGAAAGGGAACGACAGCACATCATGACGGAAGCGGCGCAGCAAACAAGTGCTCCGAATAGCGTCGTTGTGAGAGAGAAGGACGAAAAATTCAGGGGGCACTTTGACTGTCTAAAGTGCGTAGAGGCGAAAGCGTTTTCCGCACCACTTTCAGTGCTTCTGTGGCACTGGTGGCGTCACATGTAATTGAGTACTAATTACTAAGTGATGACAAATCACTAATTAATGGTTAATTACTAATTAATGCCTGAATACTAATTAACTGCTAATTAAGCTTAAGCTTCGCCTTTAGGAGTGGAACGCGACAGCGTGTTGTAGCGCTGCCAGGGAGTCCACGGAACGCCACCACCCGTTCAGCGCGATGCCTTGCCGTTTCAACGCAACGGTTTTTGAGGAAAGGAAATGGCGCAGTAAATCTCTCTCATCTCGGTGGACACCTGAACCACACCGTAGAGGAACGGAGGAAGTGGGAGTGAAAGAAGAAAGACGAAGATGGCCCGTAATGAAGAAAATGAAAATTGTATTTGAGGAAAGAAAATTACGCAGTAACTGTCTCACATATCTCGGTGAACACCCGTCAAAATTCAGGGGGGGGGGGTGCACTTTTTTGACCTCGACCAATTTCTTACTAGGTTTTATTTATTTATATGGCCTGACTAGAGAAGTTAATTAGGCTAATTGGGTAATTACGCAATTAAATAAGCTCAATCCCACTTACTTGGAGCATCACTATATGGTCCCTTCAATTGGTTGCATGGTTACTAGCCAAAGTATACAATTGGATACGCTGGCCGAGCGGTACTGCAGCAAGTTGGGATCTCCCCGCCGAGAGCGGCCCCAAGTTATGCTGAACTTACCCCGGAATATCGCCAAAATCTCCGCATCCCTCCCATTCCCAAACGGATGCACCCGGAACACCATGCCGAGAGACGGGCCGACCGTGCACGTCAATTCGAGAAACGCTTCAGCGGACGTCCGGACGTCACGTATACGGACGCCTCTTACCATCCCTCGAAGCCAGCGATGGTGGCGGTAGCTCTCGCCCCTCACCGCAGCTGGTACACAGCCTGCAGCATTCGCAATGCAGAAACAGTCACCGCAGCAGAGGAGGTTGCCATTGCGCTAGCGCTAGCTGACCCTAATACCAAAGTCGTCATCAGTGATTCTCAACAGGCTATCCGCAACTACGATGCTGGCCGTATCTCTTGCCAGGCGTTACACATTCTCCTTTCTACTGCACCCTCTTCCAACTCTCGCTTACTTCTTTGGGCCCCAGCCCACGAGTCGCTCAGCGGAAACGTCCAGGCGCACACTCTCGCCCGAGATCTCAGCTGCCGAGCAGAGTGTATGATCGGCCTCCCTGCTTCCTCTGACACTAATATCTCACGCGCTTCTCTACTCACCACTTACACGGACATACTACAGCGCTACCGGCTCGAAAGATGTCTCTATCCTTCCGCACACCGTGATCTAACAAGACGCGAGGCCGTCCAATGGCGCAAACTACAAACTGGCAGTTTTCCATACCCCCTTTTATACAGCAAGATCTTTCCGCAACAGATAGACCCCATGTGCAAACACTGCTGAACTCCAGCCACTCTCATACACATGGTGTGGACTTGTACACATTACAACACAAACAACCCAAACACCCCAGAGACGTGGGAGTCTCTCCTGCGTACTTCCGAGCCGGCAGACCAACGCCGGCTTATCCAGCGCGCGGTGGAGGCCGCGACATCCCAAGGGATCCCCGCCGACCTCCTCTAAGCCAGCGCAACCGGTCCTTAGACTGGTCCCCTGTTTTGGGAGTAATAAAAGAAATCACCACCACCACCACCCCGTTTGAAATTGGCGCACTGTGACGTCACGACCGTTTCGACCAACTGAAAAGCGTGACATTCTCTGTCGACAACTGCTGCTTACAACGATGAGACATTAAAGGCTTTCGCCTTAAAAGGAAATTGCACGGGCCTGCCTACTGGCTCGAGCCAAGCCACCACCGCTGCCACGTGCAGATAGAGGAGAGTTAAAAGATCAGAGGATAGAGAAAAAGAGAAAGAAAAGACGCGCGTCGCAGCAACAACTGCGTCCACCGGAGCGGACGCTGCTGAAAAAACAGATAAGCGGCCTAAGCCGCGCTCGCCGAAGCGAGGCCACCTTTACGATTTCTCTACTCCGACTAGCGTTATGGTTGGCTTGCCTTATATGCTCACCGGGAGCGACGCACAACCTTGTCCGGTGAGGCGTTTTTTGGCGGAAAGACTGTGGGGCACTAAATTATTGCAGAAGTGCACTACTGGTCGCGTTCGAATCAGGAGGCGATGTAGAACAGAACTGCTAGTCGAAACTTGCGTCAAATATAGGTCAGGAGTCGAACTGTCAACCAACAGATACACGGGCGTCTAAGGGAGCTGGTCGGCCTTGCTGGTCGTGTTCCTTTTCGGTGGCATATTCGGGCCCGGAAATACCCAAGGCGCATTTGCCGGTATCATGCTATCACGTTCTCCGCACGTAGTGTAAATAAGTGGTGATTACTTTCCTGCTAGAAGTTATCTTAAACGAATGGACTTCAGAACAGAAAAGGCTTGGGCACGTTGGTAATTCATTGCAACACAGTTATCATAGTGCGGGAACAACGCAGGCGTTCTCGTCCCGTCTCGCCTTTGTCCTGCGTCGTTCCCGCGCTATGATTACTGTGTTGCAACGAAAGGACGACAGGAAAGGGAGAGTTTTCACTGTTCCCTGAAACGTCATTTCGAGCTCTAGATTGTTCCACGGTAGCTTGAAGTGTAATGCAAATATGTTTACGCGGACTGCCTATTTGTTAGAATTTAAGTATACCTAGACGGATTAATTGCGTATTTACGAAAGCACACTTTAAAAACATTGCCAACACCAAAATGGGGTTCAACGGCAGCTTGAAGTGTGCTGCAAATATGCTAAGGGGAACTGCCAATTTGCTAGAATTTAAGTGTTCTTTGGACGAATTAACTGCGTATTTACGGAAGTACACTTCAAATACGTTGACAACACGCAAGAGCCATTTCCCGAAACGCAATTGCGAGCACTCTACTGTTCAACAGCAGCTAGAAGTGTGCTGCAAATACGTTTAAAAGGACTGCCCGTTTGTTATAATTGAAGTATATTTCGGATGAATTAATTTCATATTTACGAAAGTACACTTTTAATACATTGACAAGATGCTAAAACTGCATACATACACGTTTACAAGGACTGCCCGTTTTGTAGAATTGAAGTATACTTTGGATGAATTAATTTCATATTTCCGAAAATACACTTTTAATACACTGACAAGATGCTAAAACTGCATACATATTTTTTCATGCATTTGAAAAGTGCCTGAAGTATGCTTTAAGTAAGACATTTTTGGCATATTTTAAAAATATATTTCGAATACCAAGCATTGAATTTAGGGAACGTATTTCCTACATATTTTTAGTACATTCATGAATACAAAATATGTTTAAAATACAATTAAAAACCCCACCGTATACTCCAAACGCATTAGTTTTTGCTAAGGGCAGTAATGTCAGGTCAGCTTGGTATTTAATTCCTTTCATCAGTTCTTTCATCATTGTTATTTGGAGAGACATATGGGAGAGGCCCTTGCCCTGCAGTGGGTGTAGTCAGGCTGATGATGATGATGATGATGATGATGATGATGATCAATTGTTTGGGAGCAGCGTGCGCTAGTATCAAACTGTACTGCTTTTCCCCACTCTTCCTGATTTTTCTCTCTGCGCACACTGTCGCTTTTCTCTATTTTAATTTCATTAACTATGTGCTGCAACGAATGAAAGTGGATTATACTATTTTTTTGCAGTGCTTCGTCAATCTGCCAAGGGTGGCACTATGTTTGACAGTGAAGTATGTAAGACTGCACGCATGTAATTATCTGTATAACAGTAAAACTAATATATTCATTATTCCAACATGCCCGCCGCGGTGGCTCGGAGGTTATAGTGTTCGGCTGCTGACCCGAAAGACGCGCGTTCGATCCCGGCCGCGGCGCTTGAATTTCTATGGACGCGAAATTCTAGAGGCCCGTGTACTGTGCGATGTCAGTGCACGTTAACTCTTTCGTTACCACGGGAAAAGGATCATTTTAGAGCGCAGCTCTTTGGCGTCCGTTCCTGGGTTTCGCGTCGTCGTTGGCGTTGTCGTCGGCCTCGTAACCAGCTCCGCCCCCCTTTCATCCCCCCAGCGCTAGCAGCGACCGACTGATACCGCTGGATGCCGCTGACGCCGCTAGAGAGTCAAGATAACGTGACTGCATAGAACACCGTCGCCGCCATGCAGAAAGAGGAGGAAAGGGTCCCCCCCCCCCCCCCCCCTGTTCTTGTGTGGCGGATAGGGTGCTCTTCAGTTGCCGACGCGCCGGTTATTTCACGTAGGCCCCGGCACGTCGACGAATACGTGACCACCTTCCCACGGCTAGACCTGGTTCTTAGCGCTGCGGAAGCGAGGGTATCATATTGTTTGTGTCGGCATCGGCGGCGTTGTCCCTGAAACCAACTCCGCAGCTGGGGTTGACTCACTATCGAAAAGGTGAAACAGCTTATTTGCTGCGCTCAAATTTCGCATTAGGAAGTAACGTAATCGTCGGTAATTTTTTTTTTATATGCCTCAGACAAACATTTTTTTTAGAAAAACAAGATAGATAAAAGTGTATAAAATGCATAACAATGATTGAGATAGAATGCGCTTTATAATGAAATTTATTTGAAAACAAATTCTGCTTTGAAATGCTGTGAAAAAAATCAATAAACACAACAAAAATAAAAAAGAACAAAATTTTTGTTTTTATTTGACAATAACTTTCAAAACTCTTGTACTAAAAAAAATCTAGAAATTACAAAACAATTGAAATTCTTTCTAAAACATAGCATTAAAGTTTTAAAATTATAACTTGAATAGTTTTAGAGCTAAATTTTTTTTTCTTTATGCCTCTCGAAAAGGCCCATTTGATAGTGCATTTGATATGATTTTTACAGTCCAACAAAAAAAATTTGGAAGTGTAATGTTATGTGCCAAACGAAAGCTTGGTAAGTGTGGTTTAAAAAAATACAAATCGAAACTTACTTAATTTAGGAAACAAATTGAAAAAAAGATATAAAACACAACAATGCATAGGTGCGATATAGCGATATATACTATGCGATAAGTATAGCTGCGACATAGCCGCGGAATAGAAATCCGACGTTACAACATCGTCGTCCGAGTCACTGCTGCTCGAAGCATCTTAAAAATCAGCTGCAGAAGCGGAAGAATAACGCGCAGCGGGACTACAGTTACAGTTACAGTTACAGCGTGTGCACCAAAATCCGACAACGCAGCATCGTCCCAGAGACTCTGCTACTCGTAGCATATATAATAATTGCAGTCGATGCAGTAGAATTGCGAGCAGCAAGGTTTTTCCGAGCGCGCGCCGCCCGCGCGCCCGACGCCTTGCATGGAGCGTCATCTCCGTACCCTCCGCTTCAAGGGCATTTCAAAAATTCGCGCGTCAAGAGAAAAGTGCTGTCTACGCAAAAACCGAAACTGTAGTCTCCGAAGAACAAATTAGATGGCGCCACATCACCGTGACGGCTATAGACCAGAATTTTGAGCCGCTCCTGGGCGCGGCCATTTTGCGCCGACTGGCGCGACGCGGTGCGGACGTTTCTTTGGGGACTGCGGGGCTGCGGCATCTCCGCGGCCGCGCCTGCATATAGCCGCGCTTCGGGCGCTAAAAAAACATTGCCGAGCATACTTCCGCAGCGTGGCTGTGTTGCAAGAAGTATTTACGTTATCAAAGCGATAACATTGACGCGTTTTTATGACATTTATTTTGACATTCAGGTCAATTGAGCCGGCGCTTTGAACGCGCTCGTGCTTATATCACTTCCGTCTTGGTGCTCCGCCGCAAAGAAACTTTTTGTTAAATATCAAGCATTAGGTGTGCGGCTAGCATGCAGTTCCAATTCCCATGCACTCTTATTCCTTCCTGAAGGCCATAAAGCCACCCCTTCGACAAACAGGGCTTTCTTGTCGCGTGCGTGGTGCGGCAGTTTATCAACAAATTACCGCTGTGAGCTCAACTGAGTCGCAGCGCCAACAGAAAACAAATTTTGTCATGGTTTATGCAACCTGGTGCATAAAAACGTACTTTCGCTTAATTTATCAAAGCTTCAATAGATATGAGCAGCTAATCCAGCTTTCACGAATTCTGAGGTCCGAAGTCGCGTTATTTTATTTAGGAGCTCTCGCCGTGTGTGAGAGCGTTGCGTAGCCGTTTGGCTAAGTGTGGAAAATGTAATGAAATCGCGCATATTTTTCTATGATTAAGGTAGATACCGCCCCGCCGCGGTGGCTCAGTGGTTACGGCTCTTGGCTGCTGGCCCGAAAGACGCGGATTCGATCCCGACCGTGGCGGCCGAATTTCGATGGAGGCAAAATTCTAGAGGCCCGTGTACTGTGCGATGTTAGTGCACGTTAAAGAACCCCAGGTGGTCGAAATTTCCGGAGCCCTTCACTACGGCGTCCCTCATAGCCTGAGTCGCTTTGGGGCGTAAAGCCTTAATTAACCAAACAAAACTAAGGTCGATACCAACAGCAGAAAGATACTATAGATAAACCTTTACCCCACCCCCCCCCACCCCCCCCCCCCCCCAGATCCCTCTGACATGCGTGCGGAAAAAACAGCTGAAATTGGTAGCGGTCGTGCTTATAATCCTGTGTATGAAATGTGTTTAATGGGAACAAGAGCAAGCTCAGCGCAACGATGCCGAACTCGTACTGGTGATCGAAAACACGCTCTCCGTCGGGACAACCTTCAGTCTGCAGCTCGCCTACCCAGTTACTACTCCACTTAGTCAAATGAATAGATCTTCATTCTGATGAATAAAATTATCATAGATGATAGCGCACGTAAAAGGCGACAACAATCGACACGACAGCGCAGAAATCTGCTTAGAAGTGCCGGTTTCCAGTTCGTACACTACCTGGTCGGCTACCCTCGATGTCACGTTAACGAGTAACTGCGCGCAAGATAACCGCAGTACTGTCTGGAAGAGGGAAAATGTGAGTAGTGACGCACAGCACACACCATCATACGTTAGCTGATAGAGCACAACAACGGCAGAAGCGAGCACGTAAACATGCGTTCTACGCGCGGCGCCGGCGCGTCCTGCAGTCCCTCGGGCCGCGCGCGCCGACAGGTGGCGACTGGTGTCGAGAGTAGGAGCGCGCCCGCAGCCTACGTGCGAGGGTAAAAAAATACGGACCGGAAGCAGGAATCTGAACGCACAGGCGAGCGTTCTGAACTCTCGTTGCGCAGTTTGAGCTTCGAAACAATACCTGACGATACAGCGTCGTCGTCAAGGTCCGTGCTAATCGATACATCAATAATATGTGGTGCAAACGCCGCATAATTGAGTGCAACGGGGTTTTTTCGAGAGCGCCATTCCCGATGATGACGGCTTGTTCGGAGCGCCCGACGCCGCACCCCCAACTTCAAGCGCGTCTCAAAAATTGCCGCTTTTAGGCAAAAATATAAATTAAGCAGGAAATTGAAGTTCAGTGTGTGAACAACAAACCGAATGACTCAGCAAGTCCGTAGCGGCCGTAGCGGTCCGTAGCGGTCGCGCTGCCGTAGCGCTTCGAATTTTTCGATCACCGGTGATCGAAGCACAGTGGCGTGGTAAAAGAGCCCCAGGTTGTCGAAATTTCCGGAGCCCTTAACTGCGGCGTCTCTCATAGCCTGAGTCGCTTTGGGACGTTAATCCCCATAAACCAAACCTAAACCAACTTTCTTTCATGACATTACCGCTTTGCCACCGTTGTCAACGGTCTCTATTCTCGTAAAAGGCATGACGTCCACTGCACCTTTCTGGCACGTGTTCACTTCACGATCCTTATGTAACGCCTGTTGCTGGAAAATATCGAGAGTGGTCCTTTTCGCATACGTGGCCTATAGCGATGAAGAGCCCCATAATTTTCAGGGCAAATTTTTTTCCCATAAGGGTACGAAAAAAGCTCAACCAATTGCGAAAAAAACGTTACCGACATTCGGCTCCATCTCAGAGAGAATATTTGTTTGACGTTCTGTTCTCAACAAGTTTTACTCGTGGGATGTTCCTTCCTTACTTCTACCCTATTAATGATCCGACCATGTTGGCATGCAAGAGATTAAAGTCCAGTCCCTTGCTTGGAATGTTCGTTATTTGGCCTTTGTCTGATGATGTCGCTGCTAATATCATTTTAAACACTACCAGCTCTGTGACGTCTCGGTAACTTGTACAACCTGCGTGACGGGAAAAAAATCCTGTGCCTTCGATAAATGGCCAAAAGGACAAAGCGACAGTCAGGCTGGCTCATTAGTCTAAAAGGTAACTCAAACAAGCGCTCGTGGTAAAATGTGAGCGCTAATTCAAGCAGAAGGAAATAACATGTGTTCGCAATAAGTATTTCAGTGTATTCCGGTTTGTTTCGTTGTTACTGCTCGAGGTATCGCGGAGCCATTGCTCATTGAGCGGGATACCTTCGGAGTTTATCGGGCAGCTCTCGGGCAGGACGGGTCTCTTCATATTCATAAGCAGTGACATAATTTGATTCTCCATTATCTAGAATACAGGATCGCCAGTGCAGCGAGAGCTTGATTAACCGCTGCCAAAAAAAAAAAATCCCGGCAAGCGAAACAAAATATGCAGAAGAAGAAGTTGTGGAACCGCCTGGCTTCCTTTTGGAGCGGCGCGCCGGTTTCCGTCACACCTAGAATAAGCTCCTTTATCGCACTTGTACAGCGGCCATTATATTTTACTAAAATAAACACAAAATAACAAATGCAAGTTGAGCTCAAATTAAATTTTCCCTTTTTACTTCCTCTCCACCTTGCCTCCTAATTCAGCTAAAGTGGGCGCTTGGGAGCGCTCTTAAAGTCAATTGTAAATTTTATTTAAAGAATGGCCTTTTGAATAAATTACTGCCGTAGAACCCCCGCCAAGTGCATCACATAATTGGCCTACGCTTGTCCCTGCGTTCTTCACTGTGAAGATAGCATTTGGTTTCAAAAGGCCTGCATAATTGCGGGTGGAAGGTTTGAATGGGGAACATTTATTTCCCTGAAGTAAAAATTTCAAGCAGCCTAAGAGCGCTATGGGAGACCTCCCATTCCCCATAAAAGCTTTTTTTCACCTTCTAGTCTAATGAGAAGAAAGGAAAAGCATCTGCTAGTCAACCAAAAAAGTAGAGACTTAGAAGCATCTGGAAGTAGACCTAGAGACGTGATCTACAGCGTGTACAGAGCTCAGTGGGCTTTTCAATGACTTGGACGGCCTTAAGACGTCTATAGTTCACTACGCTCAGCTTATTTACTTTTGTTGGTGCGGAACTTAAGCAAAGAAAGAGGCGGTGCTAAGTTTGTCCTGAAATCCACTATTAAGAAAGCACTTGCGCCAAAGAAATAACACTTTCGGGAAAGCTCTATCAGAAGTACGCACACTTTAGGTTGTTAGTGTGCCGTATTTTTTTATGTAATCTTAATTTGTGTTTCGCTTAAAAATCAGAGGGGCGCGTGGCAACAGCGGTAGTCAGGCGTTTAGCATCTCCAGTCGCGTGCATGCAAGCGAATTGTAGCGATGAATTTTTAAGCATCAAGATATATTTATGGCGTACTGGAAAATTCGTTCACAAGCCAATTGCCTAACTACACTAGTCTAACTACCTTCGTGTTTATCTTCTTTCATTTTCGATAAAAATAAGGAAGAAGAGAAAGGAAGAAGCAGGAAAAGGAAGAGGTCGGTGCCCTCAGTCCAGGACTCCGATCTTGCTGCCTGGGTGGCACCAAATACCAGCTGTCACTGCGTTTCTAGGTCAGGGCTGGTCAGCGCGTCCTCCCAGTGCTCACTGCTGTCTAGCTTGGAGATGTTCAAATTCTCCTGGCACGCCCATACCCCGTGATATATGTCTCCATTATCGCGGCAGTACATTCATCTGCCTTCATATTGGTTGGGCTTTATTCTGTTGTTTCTGGCTGCATGACGCTGGTGGTCATGCAGCGCAGCAAATGCTGTCTAAGTTTCCCCGCAGCCAAATTTGTCGAGAAAAAGAAAAGTCTGATAAGGAGTATATGACAGCGCTTCCCCATTATGAACCGAAATGGAAGAAACCGAAACTTCGAGGTAATGTTTAAAGAGCAAGAATAAAAAATCTTCACTGTTTATATACTTGAGTAGCATATTTATTTAATTTTAGCAGATGCACCTAGCTAACACGTGGGCAGTGAATGCCACTCACCCGTTCAGGACAGAGGTTTGCTCAGTAAAGTCCAAGTATTCTGCGTCTTCATAATTTTTTTTTTGTTCTATGACAACATATTCCTCTTAGTTGCCGCGTGGCAACCTGTTGTGTGGTCGTTGCAAGACAGAACATACGTTCAGTAGCGAGGCGGGGTCGTCGTCGTTTTTTTACAGGTATTGAGTCGCTCGGCTTTTATCTTCCTCACGCCATGAAACCAGCAATGCCAAATTATACGATGAAAACGCACACCTCCTCAACCACACATACACTGCGCATGCTCAGCTGTGATACTTCTTTTTCTGCTGTTTTTTTGCCCCCACACTCAAAGGTGCACTGCATGGGAGAGGCTTACTATGCACCGTGTGCACTGTCACTGTCGGCCTTAAGTTGTAAGAGAGACCTTTTCGCGGGGGCAGCGCTGCATTACTTTCGGATAAAGCCACCGGCAGGCCACAGGCAGTGCATGCGCAAACGGCCTCTAGTAGCCAAGTGCGAGCTACATTCTTGCGCGTCTGGCACCTTGGAACCATGTGCGCATGCGCAAAACGGTTTGAAGTGATGGTACAGGATGGCAGTGCACTTAGCGATACATAAAATTGGCAGTGGTTTAGCTCTGGTTAAACCTGGAGGATTCCGAAAGCAACGAGGAGAGAGAGAGAGGCGATGGAGAGCGTGCGGCAGCGGCGGCGGCACCTGAGTCACCCGCGCAGCGACGGTGGCGACGCGCCAGTTGTGCGACGTGTGACGTCACTGCTCCTCGCGCATGCGCAGTATGGCCTTTCGTCAGCTCCCCGAAATGGCTCGGCGACTCGCGTAGTGTTGCTTTCGCAACAAAAAATTCCTAATGTCTACCGCATGAAGACGTGCTGGATGAGGTATAGTGCGCCGTAAAAGGCAAGGCAAACACGCCTTAATAAAACATATTCAGCGTGCAGGCAAAATAATATGCCTGCAAATTTTCAACGCACCTTCTTAGCGCTTGTTTGCGTTAGCTTGCGTCCAAATCCTTCACAACCGACGGGACGCTGTTATCGGCTTGAAAACTACTTCACGCGAACTTGGATGTCCGGCTTTTCTACACCTGTGTTCTGACACCCAGTGTCAGCGGAGAGTGATAAAAGACAAAAATCGTGAAATAGAGAAACGCGAACGGCGCAAGGTTAAAACTTATGGGCCAAGTATTTTAAGTTCTTGCGGCTTCTCAGTGCAGTGCAGTATTCAGAAGTACTTGTATTTGGGCGTGTTGGTTCATAACTTTTCAGGAGGACACAGGTGCGCAATAAAAGACACGGACATAGAAGTAGACAGGGACGAGCGCTTACTATCCTCCGGTCCGAACCATGGAACCAAGTGAGGTTACTTCAAGTTCTTCTACGTGCGGCATGCTATGCCCAAAACCAGGAGTGGCTCTCGGCCATCAGACACCTCCAATTTATGAAGCACGCAGCCCAGACAACAGAAGTTTGGTGGAAGTGTTCCATCAACCAAGCGATAAGACGCCTGGAAGAATTGAAGAAAGTCAAGGTGAAGGCACCGGAACGCCAAGATGTGCTAGTCTTGGGAGGAGCCGAAGCACCGGAAAAGATTGCGTCCGTCCTAATGGAGGGGCCGAAATTCAGCGTCCCAGCCATTCTCAAGCCTTACGAATGGCTGTCCCTGAACCGACGACTTGCCAACAGAACGGCGCAAGAAAACCAGGAAAGGTGCCTCCTGGACGGCATCGACACCATCACGAGGTCAGTCGGTAACACGAGTACTCCAAACCACCGATCCGATCCCACCGCAAGGGTTGTTGCTTTTTTGAAAGCAAATTCTCTCGAGCTTATGCAGGCAGACAAAGAAAGCGGTTTCGTCATTATTACATCAGGCCTTTTTAACGAAAAGGCCGTTGAAGCCGTCAATATAAGTCTTTTAAGACAGTGGAAGCGAAAAGATCTTCAGTGAAGAAAAGTGTCATGTGACTCTGCGAGGAACTTCAACTGCACAGACTAGCCGGCGCCATTGGGAAGGCTGAAGGGAACTGTTTATCGGTTTTTTTTCACCGCAAAAACCCACAAGAGCGGCATTCCTTTTCGCACCGTCGTAAGCGAAAAGAGGCACTTGGCAAAAGGAAGTCAGTCAGTGCCTACTCAATCACCTCAGGACACTGCAATATGCAGACCCTTATGCCACTAAGAACTCTGATGATGTGATAGCCTTTGTTCAGTATGCGAGGAATATTAACTCTGGTTTCTCAGTCGATGTTAAGGACCTGTTCTATTCTGTTCCACACCAGCCCCTGTTCACCGCGGTGCGTGACTGTATGGATAGAAATGGCATCACCACGTTTCAAAATGCCACTGGTGTGAACGTGACAACTTCATGTTATTACTAGATCTTTACATGAATGCCACTTTTATTTATTTTAATGATCGTACCTATCTTCAAAAACAAGGTATTTGCAGAGGCTCCTGCGTAGCCCCGGTTCTATCTACTATTTTTTTATCGCAAGTTGACCGCTCTTTGAGTGAAACTTTTGACACAGACCGTATAGATCACGTCTTCAGATATGTAGATGACTACCTGGTTCTGTTAAAGGAAGGTGAATTTAGTTTTGAAGAGGCCGTAGCTGATGTTTTAGATACGTTTGGAAGGAAAGGCATGGGACTCACCTTTACCCATGAAAAGCCAAGCAGTGCTAACCAACTGCAGTTTTTAGATATCACCTTAACTTTTCACCCTTCACATGTTTGCTGGCGGTATTGTCCGCGCGCAAAGAAAGATTTGCTACCATTTCATTCCAATCATTCTAAGACGGTCAAAAGGGCTCTCGCTTTACAATGTATTTCGTCTGCACTAACCGAGTCCTGTCACCACGCTGTGCTCGCTGGCTTCTCGTCACAGGTCTCAAGGCTGGAAAAGGCAGGCTTCCCTGATTCCCTCATTCTTGCCGTGACTCAGTCCTTGGTCAAAAAATTGAAGGGCAGCAAGCGGAGCATTGTGAAAGACCCAACGAAGTGTTTAAGGCCGGAGGTGGTACCATACGTGCACAGAACTTCTCACAACATCAAAAAAGTGGCCAAGAAGTACGGAGTAGAAGTAGTTTTTCCTGCTCCGCGAAAGCTGACGGCCTGTGTGCATGCAAAAAGAAAAACTGCAAGAGTGTGGCGTAAAACACCGTAAGCCCCACGTAACCTGCAAAAAAGGAGTTGTATATGAGTTCCCGCTCACGTGCGGGAAGGTTTACGTTGGGCAAACTGGACGTTGCCTCAACTAGCGCCTTCTGGAGCACAAGAACTCTTTAAAGAAAACAGGCTGCCATCTCCCGGACCATTGCCAAGAAAGCACTAAGAAGAATAAGGTCGCCTGTCATCCCCGCTTATCGGACTGTAAAGTATTGTTGAGAAGCTGCGATCAGATTGAACGGGAACTGGTGGAAGCATATTACATTAGAAAAAAAAAAGGAGATAACTGCATCAGTGATTCATCTGTGATACTTCGCCGATCTGAAATGGTTTTCTTATATAGATTTCTGTAATCGCCTGCCTTTAGATTTCATTTGGTGTTCTCTGGTACCCATGTGCTTGTGATTCGCACAGTGGCGCTTGGGTAAAGCGAAGGTATATTAACGGTCTACGTCGAATAAAGCCTGTTGATAGTAAGCGCTCGTCCCTGTCTACTTCTATGTCCGTGTCTTTTATTGCGCACCTGTGTCCTCCTGAAACAGTACAGTATTCCACGGTAGACGCACCCTCGTGTGGTTTGAGTTTACGTGTACAAAATAAAGAAAAAAAACGACAAAACAACTTAAGCGCGGTCGTCTACGGGATGCACGAAATTCGTAAATGAACCGAGAAGCTTAGCAAAACCGGATAAAAACTTAGAAAAGATCAGAACCTTCGATTGTGGTTTCCTAAGTAGTGCCTTCGACGCAGACATTTCAAGATCAGCAAGGCGGTGCGCCAGCGTGCGATCTGGAGAAACGAGAGCGTTCACACGCGCAGTTGCATTTCAAGTGTCGCTCTCGGATGAGTCGTTGCAAATTCCGAAAAATCGCTGACGATCGAATCAGCGCCGGCGACGAGATGTTTTATGGCTTCAGGCGAACGACCACGCGACAAAGGGAAATTGAATACGTTGTGCATGTTGCTTCCGTGCCGCTTTCGTTCCCGCTTTTTCCGCCTCTATTCGAACGCACACTCGGACCTGCATCTAAGCTGGAACACATCATTTCTCTCTTTGGGGGCGCTCGCATTCGTCTACGGTCGGACAGACCCGTTGTGTATGCATGGTTCGGTCTCCTAGGCTCCGGAACAGGGCTCTCGAAGCTCGAGGAGACGCAAGCGCTGAGCCGGAAAAGCGCCTATTTTCACGCGCTCTTATCAGCGCGTTGAGCATGGAGGCATGCTCCATAAAACTACGGCTGAGATTTCTTGCGGGTGTGAAGTTATATTCGTAATACTTTTCGCTCTTCGCAATGACGTCGAACGCGAGGTCACGCTGCTTTTCCCTCGCAGCCTACTTTCCACACAACGCGGCGAGAAATGAGGCGTAAGAGAATTTACAGCGAAAGGAGCTGTCAAGTTGCGAGCCTCGGCAAAGATCCATGGTTTGGATCGCCAGTCACTCGAAGTTTTATAGCTTCCCATAAAGCTTCGCAATAACGGCCTGAAATGAGGCCAGTAAACTTTTGTAAACATACTAACTTTACGGTAGGAGGAAATGATTTACTGCCATAGCACCTTAAAACAACACATAGAAGATGTAGTCACTACTCTAACACAATCGAAAAGATAAGTCCCTAGGCTTTGTTTGCTGTTTTTTTCAAAAGATTGTATGGTATAATGACGTACTATTTTTGAATCAGGTATCATGCTGCGTACTGCAACACTATGCTTGACCAAGAAGCCCTGTCCCCCTGAGCTGTTGTCCCCAATAAAGGTAGCGAAATTCCTCTTTTAAGGAAGGGGGAGAGAGCGTGGGAAGAGTAGAAAAGGTGGCTAAGTTAACCAGGACAAGGTACAGATGCCACTCTTGATTGAAGAAAGCTTGGAAAATGGAATGCAAAGGTGTAGGACAAAAAGGAGTTAGGATTAAAATGAAGTACGTGAGAAAAATCTTACCCAGAGCATAGTGCACAGTTTAAGGATAATTGGTAACAGAGAGCTGGTTCCTTCCTTGCTTCCTCTAGTCCCGTGTTTCAGCGCTACGTCTCTCTGTCAGTCGTAGCTTTTTGCGCAGGCCCGATGCCGTGAACAGACTGCGCTACGGAGCACATTGCAGCTTCAAAAACCTCGAGTTCAAAGCGTTGCCTTCTTTCTCGTAGTTCTTAATTTTGTCTGATCCTTTCGACGACCACGCATGAATCTCACATGAAAAGGGAATAATAAATTCTTCGTGTAATCCGTGTTTAGTGAATATGTTAGTACTGAACAGCTTGAGCACCTAGATCATGTCATCATAGCGGTATTTCACTCATGACTGGCAGAAAAACTAGGGCGAATCAGCGTTTGCATAAAGTCATGTAAAGGTTGCTACCTCGAACAAAAAAATGGCAGTGGCTTAGCTCAGCTAGGCCAATATACGTAGCGAAAGTACGGTTAAACTTGATTACACCTTGTCGTTTAGCTTGGTTTCTATCCGGCTACGTCCAATGTTTACCTTTGGTTGTTATCCCCTATTGCGTCTAATTGCGGCTACATTAAAAAAGAGACATTTGTTATGCAGCAAAGTGTGACGCATTATTTCATTTCCGGTTCTTCGTCCTATAGTTTAAGCCTGGCTTTCAGTCTCTGCGACTCACTGTTCATATCTACCGACGGCTCCACCAAGCCGCCTTCTATACTGAATCAACCCACCTCCTCCTACGGCGCATGCGCATAGCTGTCGAAACTCGGTTTCGCCGGCACGCCGTGGCACCGGCTCCTCCTGTGACGTCACGCCAGATGACAGGCGAGCGGCGGCCTCCAGCTGCGGTGGTTGCTAGGCAACGGCTCAAGGGCACGGTGCGGCCATGGTGAAACGGCGAAACTTGCGCGTAATGTAGCTCTCGCTACAAAAAATTATGGGGGGCTCTTAAAACCGAAAGCGTTGCCTTTATTTTATTTTATTTGCTCTATATTTTTTTATTTTTGTCTATTTCTCTACTTTCTGACGGTACACCTACACATCAGCGTGCAGTGTCGTAAGGCAAAGCGTTCGCCAAGAAGCAACGCGATTTTTTAGTTTATCGGTTACGTGCTCGCCTCGCAATCTGAAAGTCAGTTCCCCACACCTCCTTTGATAACACGGTGACGTCATCGGGGATTTTTCGTGACCACTTTTGTGGTTAAATACGCCGGGTTTTGTTCCCGATGAGCCATACGATGCTTTCGCAAACGGATCGAGCTCAGAATGGAAATATGACTTAGTCGGACAAACGTCAGCAACACTATCGAGGAACAAAAATGGATGCTCTCATTAGTGGCGTTGGCCGAACGCGCTGCATGGCTATGGTAAAAGTTGCTAACTTAAAGCTAGCTCGGTTTTTGGAGTAGTTTTGGCTGTATGGTTACTGATGGTTAGTGTTGACTACATTCTGCGGAGCAAAAATGATTGCGCTATATACGACTGGCATACGCTGCTCGAGTATACAGCTCGTAATTTTCTCAAAATTATTGATCTTTGATGCACAAAAAAGGTAATTTAATTCGTGAGAATAGAAACCAACGCCTTCGATGCGGTTATCCATAGCATATGGTAGCTTACAAACACAAAGCTTCTTATTCGGGCTAGGTCAAAACATACTTTTTTAGAGTCAAGGCAGTAAACCAGTCACCGCTCTCATAAGCGTGGCGCTTAAATGCTTTTTGGCTGAATGCCCACATGTCGGGATGGCCGTCCTGTTTAGTGCTGGTTAGATAGTTACTGCAGTAAAAACGATCAAAGACAGATACATATGCACAAGACCACAACGCCGAATGTCGCTTGAGTGGTCCGAGCACCCCAATAAGTCTACATCCTTCGAGGGTATGTGCCCAACGAAATCTGTTTCTCGCTAACAGCGAACGACATGCATCTATTCCCCCTTCACAGCACCGGAGCTATACGCAGCGGCGGAATCGTAAAAAGCGGGGAGAAAAACACAGGAATAGGGTTTAAAGTCGGCCATAAACACCCTTAAAAGCATAGGCCTCCGAGAAACACTTCCGGTTTATAACTTTGCCATGTAGCTAAGCCCGACGGTGCTATAATGCATACTGTCCGAGCACGTACACCGCTTAAAAGCACGTCCACATTCGTGGGTTTGTGTAGCCATGGCGATGTGCATCGTTGCGCATCAACTGTAACGAGAAGGACAAAAAAGAAAGACTTAGAGCTGGGCACAAACTCAATAGAGGGTCCACGAAGAGAACGGAAACTCCGAGGTGTATAAGAAAGAGCTGCAAAACGAGCGTGAGCGGATGCTGTAACCGGCGAAGTTACGATATCTCCCTCCGTCGCCTTGAAAACATTGTGGCCGGCCTCACGTCGCCCAGTAGCCAAGAAAAACCAAGCCAGGAGCCAAGACGACGACGAAAGAGAGATGGCGCGCACACAAAGGATGGACAAGAACAAAGTGCCCTATGGCGGCGGCCTCTGTGTTTAACAGGCATCAGTCTGTTTTTATTCGAATATCTTCTCATCTTCCTAGCAGCGCAAATAGGTGGCCTGCCAAGATGCCTTGTTGGGAGTTCAGGGGCCGAAAAGAGTGGCGCGGGTGCGCCCGCAGTCGCAGATAACTGCGCCCTCCGTTAAAATGATCCTTCCGCAGCCATTTCCGGAGTCATTTCGGGCCGTTACCGAGCCACCCGGTGACCGTATCTGCAGCTTGTGTGCGAGGCGTCTGTAGACAAGAAAAAACAAAAAAGAAAGAAGAATCGTTCGAAACGACGCGCTCACCACGCCAATCGCCCGTTTTCAAAAGGTGTGATTTTGATTTCTATATCGTTTTTTTTTTTTGCGAAGCGGTCTATAGCGCTCCAAATTTTGGTGCCATTAAAGCAACCGGATGATGAGCGCACTGGAAGAAAGAGCGCAACCGTGACAGCGCTGTGGATGAGATACCGTAGAGTTTGTTCACCTTTGCGGTCATTAAGTGAAATGCAAGATTCAGCGACTTCGTCCTGCCCTTTATAGCCCATGTCTCCTAACCTCGTGCCCCTCTTAGAGTCGTACATCGTGCAGATGATGATGATGAAACCATTTTATTTGGAACTAATATTGGTGGTTGGTCCCCCTGATTTGGGACCCATTGGACCGTGGGTGAAGTTACAATGGAAGTGGTTCTAAGCACAGCTTTCTCCGACCGCTGCACGGATGAAGTTTGATTCTAACGAATTTTTTGTGCGACTACGAAACGTTTTAGAAAAGAGAGATAGACGACTGGCCTTTCGCATCCAAACTTTTGGATACGGAAGCTGACTGCAACACCTGCTTCAAGACGAAATCAGTGCGAGCAGCATCGCGAAGATGAAAATGCCCATGAGCCCGCCCATTTAACTAGGGAGCACTTGCCTCTGAGATGAAAAGTAGTAACCGAACTCAGTTATCACTCAAGTGCGTTATTTGCGCCATACAATGTCTTCACTGTCATACATGTCAGCGTGTTGGGAAGCAGCTAACGGATTGCTTCCGCCAATGGAAGCTATTAACTGGTGTTTTCGAGGCAACTTCATTTGTCGCTTTTTTTTTTTGCCCATTCTAAACGACTGTTCCCAACTACTCCTGCAAGAGGCAACCGCTGGCAACCACTGCGTAGTCAGTCATTCCTTGATTGGAAACGTTGGTTTGGTTTGTTGGGGTTTAACGTCCCAAAGCAACTGAGGCTATGAGGGACGCCGTAGTGGAGGGCTCCGGAAATTTCGACCACCGGGGGTTCTTTCACGTGCACTGACATCGCACAGTACACGGGCCTCTAGAAATTCGCCTTCATCGAAATTCGGCTGCCGCGGCCGGGATCGAACCCACGTCTTTCGGGTCAGCAGCCACTGAGCCACCGCGGTGGGGATTGGAAACGTGATGGTCCGTTTTATAGGAGTGACCTCTGTACGACCGACGCTTTTTAGTGTTGGCCACCATATGCAGCTAGAGCGCCTCGAGCACACGTGCCCTGACCTCGGCGTAGGCTACGTTTCGCGCCTGGCTTTTCGTTTATGGTTGTTTGCGACGGAGCGCGGCAAGGGCACTGAGTGCCATTCGTGCCCCCTTCGGGTTGCGTTATCCCTGCCATATAAGAACCTTGAAGCAATCCTACTTGGCTTAGTGGCAGGCCCGTGGATGTTTTCTCTTTTAAAGCGAAAGCTTTATTACTTGCACTTTCAAGCCTTTGCCGTGACGCGGCGGTGCCCCCATTGACCTTTCGCATGACCTCTGTGGGACGTCACGCCGAAGAGCTGGGCGACCATCTCGCGCCGTCTGCGAGTAGTGGCGGTGCCACCACCGGCGGCCTTAGATTAGATTGGATTAGTTTGGATTAGATTACATTACATTAGATTGGATTAAATTTGATTAAATTGAATTGGATTGGATTAGAATAGATTGGATTACATTAGATTAGATTAGATTAGATTAGATTAGATTAGATTAGATTAGATTAGATTAGATTGGATTGGATTGGATTGGATTGGATTAGATTGGATTGGATTGTATAACCGATGCATCACCACAAGTCTAACCACAAGCACCACCACCAGCTACACTACCAGCTGAACCATGGCGTAGGTACGGATATTGCTTTCGCAATTACCGGGCTTAACCAAACTAAGCCACAGCGAATTTTTATTTTTGGATGCGGTTCATACACATGAGCAAACAAAGCGTGTTCAGCCTAGTCATTAGCTATTCGAGCTTCGACTGCTCTAAATCCGGAAGTTATGTTTCTTAATGAGCGAGCTTTATTAGTAGTTTTGATTTATTTTTTCGTAGCAGTTTTTGTCCCTGGGGTGACGTATGCTGGCATTCTAAACGTTAGCGACGTCATGATAAATCGCTACATGTTTGCGTATTTGCGACTAAGGACCGAGACTGAGCATACACCGATATGTTTTTAATCATGTTTACTGCTTTACATAAAGCGCCTCCTCCCTCTGCCCGCCATTTCTTCATTGTTCAGCAAGGTTCAAGCGTAGGAAGCGCTGCTACTAACCTCATGCTTGTTTAAACCATTTACCAACAACTCAGTGCTGGTACCTTAAATCCTTCGCATAACTAACAGCCACGGCTCATCGAGCCCGAGGCAAACTCTTTGTGCGTCATTACTATTGCTACAGTTGTCTGTCTGGTGGTAACTATAAATGTGTTCGTAACATATAGAAAGAGCGCACGCTAGTATCACCACTCCCTCTCTCGCTTAGCCTTTCCATGTGCGGACTCTACACTGTGGGTGGAAAATGATGCGGGCGCATTAACGGGGACGTGTCAATGCTGAGGAAAGCACTTCCCTCCCCCAGAGCCAAGACGACCACGACAACAGTTCCTGAATTCTGTTCGTGTACTGAGGAAAACTTCGTATACACGCGGATGTGCTCTCACAACCATCGAGTTCAATGCTTTTTTTTTTCTTCCCACAAATAAACAAGCTGCCAGTGCTACGTAGCAACACGAACATAACCAGACCGCAAAAAACGTTTCATCAGCTTCCGCTCTGCCGCCTCGTTTCGTTCTCGCTGCTGGGCGCTCAACAATCCTACACGGCTCGTTCTTTCGCAGAGCGCAAACTGCGAACTAAGTTCCAGCACTTGAGGCGTGCTTGCATACTCGAGTGCGGATGCATGGCGCGAAAGTTCTGGGCTGGGAGTGCATGCCAACATTCGTCGGTGCCGCCTCTGTTCCCCAAGTTGGAGAGTCCGCCGCTTTTGCTAAGCAGTTATCGCAAGAGGTTTCCATGCCCCTCAAGTACCGTACCCAAGCCTCTTCCGAACAAGAGGCTGAAGGCGGTACTGCTGTTCATCGTGCTAGCGATACTGCGCGGTGCGTGTGGCGTAATTGATTGAGCCAATGGTACGGAAGACTATACTGAGGCTGAGCCCACAATGCTACAGAACCCGGTTTTTTGCGCAAATATTTTGGTTCGTTCAATTCTCCATCACACCGTAAGAACACGCTACAATTGTACCTGAGACGCTCGCCTCTGTTGCGTCCTTGGTTACCACACTAAACTCAGTCAATGCTGCAACGTTGTCCGACCGTGCATATAGAGCGCAGAGCTTTAGAAATGCGGAAGGCACGGTGGCCCGCGGAGTTTCTTTAACTAGTAATTTAGTTAACCCCGCAAGAGAAGCAGTTACGGTTGCAAACCTTCTATGTTTGGCCGACTGGCTGGTAGGTACTCTCGGGCAAAGTGTGGAGCTCCTGACGAGAACGAATGCAAAGATTAAATGTTTTGCAAGATCGAACCGCCGATGCCGAAATTATCAGGGGAATCAATTGTGCTTTAGAGCATCGTATTTCCTGAAGTGCATTTCATAATTGAGAGGATTGAACTCATAAAGCCTTTACACCTCTAATTTAAGCATGTGAGATGCGCACCTAACTTTCATGCACGTCTCACGTAATTCAAAGGATTACTTATTTCAACAGCGTAATTAGTGAACTAAGGAATGTATTGTCAAATGAACATTACTGGCAATAGCACAGCTGCTCCAGGGATGAAACCATCAAAAACTGAAGTTTGTTTCATTCTGTATTGGAGAAAGTTAGTTGAATATCCGTGCGCACTCACTCATGCTGCTTTAAATACGGGCCATGGTTTTTGAGCGCGGCAAAAAACGTACACTCACAACGCACGAGCTCATGGTTTAGTAAACAGTAAACATCAAGTTGCCAACAATAAAAGTTTTCATTCGCTCGAGATAACTCTTTGGCTCTTCTTGACGTGTTTGTTGATCACTTCAAACAAACGGGACGTCGTTGCAACTAGAATTTGTTTCGGAGTTTAACCTCCGAGAAGCAGTTTGTTTGCGCACCTGGAAACAGAGAGTAAACAAATAAATAACGAAGGACGCGTGGTTAGGTAGTTTCTTTGTTGTTGTTGTTTTTTGTTGTTGTTGTTGTTCGCAGTGCCTTAACATTAAAAGTACCTACAAAACAGAGGAAAAAGAGCGCATACAAAGCAAGAAGTGAAAAAGCAGCAGTTACTCGCGGGAACACAGCGTCAGTCGAAGGCAATCGGAGTTGCCAGACGCCCCTTTATAAATTGGTTATTCCTCATATTTTGCTCCGAGAAACTTTCCGTACGTTGCTACTACAGTCATGCTCTCAAAAAAGGAAGAAAGAGAAAAGGCACAAAGCTACTTTCAAATCTCTTTCGTTTGCTTTCATGGTCTTTGATGAAAGAAAGGTTTGGTGTTGAAATGACCAGGAGATTTAGTTTCCGCTTCCAAAATATCGTGATGCTGGGAGTGACTTCATGCTGCTGTTGCCCTTTCATGCGGAGTACATGCAGCACTCACTCGGCTTCGCCTGTTTGCATGGAGAAGCTCTCCCCAGTGACTGACAATGAATAGTGTTTTAGGTCCCTTAGCCTGCCCTACGCAACAGAGACATGTAATTAACTTTTTATTTGCATTTATTTATTTTTTATTTAAAGGACACTAAACATATTGTTACGACGAAGTGGACGCGGAAGACTAAATGGCCTCCCGCGTGAAAGGGACGAACGAAGTAGAAGAGGTTGATGGGTCTCCCTTTTCGCATTGGTGCTCCCTGCTGCTCCCTGCTAGGAACTATTCAGTCTACACCCCCTACCGCTTGTAAATAAATGCAAATAGTATTTGCCCGTAACAATATTCACAAGCTGTAATTTCACCTTGCATGTTAGCCTCAACCATTCTTCACGCAGGGAAATTTGTTGGGCCCTATGTCGGACTATGCACTTCATCATTTCATATGTGACATCACTACTCGTCGATGCATAGTAGTACGCATTTAATGGCCGCATTTCATATTTTTCCTTTTTTTATTTCAACTCTTCCGCACCGCTCTCCTTCAGCCTTTATCTCCCAAATTTCCTTCCCCACGCAGAGTAGCATGCCAGTAATTTTTGGGCGCCGGCTAAATTCACAGCTTTTTTCACTAAATGGCTTCTCCCTCTCTTTTTCGCCTATTTGTCCAGACCAAAGGAAGAGATGAAAGGGAGGTAAAGATTCGATATTGGGACAAACGATGTCATGACTTTCAAGGGCATTGCTTGCTATGCGTATTTCACTTCCCTGCAGGGTAGAGTGAGCGCGCAATTTTAGAGCCATCGTTCGTTGACTCGCGCACACGGCCGCTCCATTGGAGGTCGTGCACCATCCGGGCATGCAGCCACTTCCGGGTCTATCTTTCTTGATGGCTGCTTGGCTGAGCAGCCGCGAGTGGAAGTGTGCAGAACATTGACGACAGCAGTCTGGTAGGTAGCATCCCCCCCCCCCCCCCCCTCTCATCTAATTGCTGTGGGGCCGCACTCCCCGACATTTATAGCCAGCTGAAACGCGCGAATCCGCTGAGTAAGCTCAGTTGTGTGCATTGGATGCAAGGCTGACCGCCTCCTCAATGCCTTCGAAGCTGTGTAGCTGTGTCCTTTGTGTCAGCGCTCCTGTTCTCTTTACTCGTATTAGCGTACTTGATGTGTGGATAAACCAGCACATTCAGTTTATCATTTATAATGCTACGCCTTTTGATGGACACCTTTTGACGGCTTAATACGTAGTCTTTTTTTTTCTTTCTCGCGGGTCCGTACTCGAGTGTTCCGCTAACACTACGGGCGAATGGCGGCGTTGGGGCTTTTCCTTTGCGGGCGGAAATTGGTTTCCATCCACGATACTGCAGCATATGCGTTTTCAAATAAGCCGGAGATCAAGATGTTCTCAGCTGTAATTACGACGTTCAATGCAGCTGAAGTGGTGTCTTTTTTTATTTGATGGCTTCACATGTTTGTAATTCAAGTTTAACCCGGAAACTAAAGGTTGGTTTGGTTTGGTTTGGTTTGGTTTGGTTTGGTTTATGGGGTTTAACGTCCCAAAGCGACTAAGGCTATGAGAGACGCCGTAGTGGAGGGCTCCGGAAATTTCGCCCACCTGGGGTTCTTTAACGCGCACTGACATCGCACAGTACACGGGCCTCTAGAATTTCCCCTCCAAAGAAATTCAACCGCCGTGGTCGGGATCGAACCCGCGTCTTTCGGGTCAGCAGCCGAGCACCATAACCACTGAGCCACCGCGGCGGCCCGGAAACTAAAGGAATTTTTAACATTGCTGCGGCGGTTTTCTCTGAGACATCAAAGTTCTGTGCGTTTACATTTTGTACTATGTTCGCACAACTCCTACTTGGGTTGTTCTGACTTCTATAACGAGGCCTTCCTACAATGTTGCGTATCCTGTTGTGCCTTTGTTTTGAAATTTTTTCCTGCCTATGCGAAGGGTGCTCATCCTTTCACACTGTGTAACATGAGCTTTAATGTAAGGCTTGCCTGGTTTAACGTAAGGGGGACGTCAAGGAATGCAGGTGGCGGTACAGTGGGCGTAAGCATGGGTGCACTGTGGGCTTGCTGTGTGTAGCATCTCTGCGCGTTTTGTGGAAATGCTACGCTACAGCCACTTCGCACAGGGTGCACTGGAATAAGAAAAGCGCAAAACACTCATGGATCAAGTAGCTGGCTATAAAAATGACGCATTTAAGGGGTGAATATTGGACATCAGTTGGGATACGTGAGAAAATCGTTAAGCGTTCACAATTTCTTCTCCGCTGGTCTACGAGAGTGAATCGCAGGGAAAAAATAACGTAATAGAGGAAGGCGGAGAGTCGGGTGTGGTGGAAAGTTTAGCATATCCGATCCAATAATGCCCAGAAATTCTGGACAAGCACTTTCAATTTTGGACGAGAACAGTAGAGGCCTTTCACCTTCAATGATGACGGCCATGTCTTTGTGGAATAAAAGAGATATTTTTATATTTATCGGGCTATCCAATAGCCATTTTATTCATTTTGATGTTGAGTTCCCGGATGTTGTCTGTACCACACTCGCATTCTTGACTTCAGTCTGGTGCATGAGATCACTGCGCACATATCTGACTAACGGCAATATACTCCGTTAAATGTCTGCCTCAACATTACATACTGTCACGTTGTAGTGACGGCAGTGCAGCGTTCAGGAAGACACCAGCCAGTCTTGGAAAGGAAGCTCTTTATTTGGGCTGACCTGCGCCCGCAAAATAACTGCATCACTCGGCGGCGGCGTAAGCAACAAACGTGCTCGTCGGTCGTCGAACTACGAACGCCCGCCGCTCGCGGCATCGCTCAATTTAAAGCCGGCAAAGAAACTTCCAGATAGCAGGACAAGATCATCTACAGTAATCTGGAAAAACCTAGATGCAGCCTTTCATGGCTGCGATCAATCGAGATTAGACTGGTCGCTTCTCGCGCCACGAACAAAAATGATAACAGCCCTTTCCTGCAGCCTTGAGCACGAACGAACAAACACTACAATGATACGTGGCATTACCCCCCTTCCAAAGAAGCATCGTCTCGATGCTTTAAAATGAAAATAAACACGGAAAACGAAACTTCGAGTCCTTTAGCGTTCATAATATGGCTTCAGGCGTACGACATGTACGACTTCCGGGCGTGGGCGGCGTCGCTGAGATGCTGTCGTGGCGTCGGGGATGACTTCATAGTCGAGGTCACCGATCCGACGGAGAACCCTGTACGGGCCAAAGTAGCGTCGCAGCAACTTTTCGCTCAATCCACGGCGGCGAACTGGCGTCCATATCCAAACCCGATCACCCGGCTTGTAATGCGTGTCTCGTCGGCGCAGATTGTAGCGTCGGGCGTCGGTGTGCTGCTGGTCTTGAATGCGAAGCCGCGCAAGTCTTCGGGCTTCCTCGGCGCGATGCAGGTAGGCGGCGACGTCGAGGTTGTCTTCGTCGGAAACGTGCGGGAGCATTGCGTCGAGTGTTGTCGTGGGCTTCCTGCCGTATACCAGCTGGAATGGGGTAAACCTGGTTGTCTCCTGGACGGCAGTATTATAAGCGAAGATCACGTAGGGCAGAATGGAGTCCCACGTCTTGTGTTCGGCGTCGATGTACATGGAGAGCATGTCTGCGATGGTCTTGTTCAGACGCTCTGTGAGTCCGTTGGTTTGTGGATGATAGGCAGTGGTCCTCCGATGGTTTGTCTGGCTGTAGTTTAAAATGGCTTGCGTCAGCTCCGCTGTAAACGCCGTTCCTCTGTCTGTGATGAGCACTTCCGGGGCGCCGTGTCGCAGGAGAATTTGTTCGACAAAAAATTTTGCGACTTCTGTTGCGGTACCACTAGGCAACGCTTTTGCTTCGGCGTAGCGGGTCATGTAGTCGGTGGCCACGATGATCCACTTGTTTCCTGATGAAGAGGTCGGAAAGGGGCCGAGGAGGTCCATCCCTATTTGCTGAAAGGGCTTAGTTGGCGGTGGTATGGAATTCAGGAGTCCGGCTGGTCTAGTCGGAGGCGTTTTGCGTCGCTGACACTCACGGCACGTTTTCACGTAATGGGAAACGTCGGTAGCTAGCCGTGGCCAATAGTACTTCTCCTGGATGCGGTGCAACGTGCGAGCAATCCCGAGATGTCCTGCAGTCGGCTCATCATGACATGCCTGCATAATTTCTTGCCTGAGATTTTTGGGCAAGACAAGAAGATGCACTGTCCTGTTCGGCGCGAAGTTCTTCAGGAGGACATTATTGTGAATGACGAAGGACGACAGTTGCCGCTTGAAACCTCGGGGAGGCGACGCGGTCTTGCCTTTCAGATAATCAACTAGGCTTTGCAAGTCAGGATCCGAGTGCTGCTGCTGCGCGAAACTGCTGGCGCTTACCGGTCCTAAGAAAGCGTCGTCGTCTTCCTCTTCGGGTGCTGCGTCGACAGGAGCTCGTGACAAGCAGTCTGCATCGGAATGCTTGCGGCCAGATTTGTAGACTACAGTTATGTCGAATTCTTGAAGACGTAGGCTCCAACGAGCAAGGCGGCCGGAGGGATCTTTCAAATTGGCCAGCCAGCACAGAGCATGGTGATCGCTCACAACCTTGAATGGTCGTCCGTATAGGTAGGGGCGAAATTTGGACGTGGCCCAAATAATGGCGAGACATTCTTTCTCTGTCGTCGAATAGTTGGCTTCGGCTCTCGACAGTGAACGGCTAGCGTACGCGATAACTTTCTCCTGTCTGCCATTTTTCTGAACGAGGACCGCTCCTAAGCCCACCCCGCTTGCATCGGTATGAACTTCGGTTTCGGCGCTTTCATCAAAGTGCCCGAGCACAGGAGGGGACTGTAAGCGGCGCTTCAGCTCGTTGAAAGCTTCCTCTTGTGGCCTTTCCCATTTAAAAGGCACGTCAGCCTTGGTAAGTTGAGTCAAAGGTTCAGCGATGCGCGAAAAGTTCTTGACGAATCGTCGGTAATAAGCGCACAATCCAAGGAATCTGCGTATAGCCTTCTTGTCATTAGGCTGTGGAAACTCTGCGATCGCAGCCGTCTTCTGGGGGTCTGGGCGAACTCCATCCTTGCTTACGACGTGACCAAGGAACAGCAGCTCCTCGTAGGCGAAATGGCACTTCTCTGGTTTCAGTGTCAGGCCTGAAGACTTGATCGTTTCCAGCACTATCCGAAGCCTTCTGAGGTGGTCTTCAAAGTTTGAGGAGAAGACAACAACGTCATCTAAGTAGACTAGGCAAATCTGCCACTTCAAGCCTGCGAGCACCGTATCCATTACTCGCTGGAACGTCGCTGGGGCAGAGCAGAGGCCGAATGGCATCACCTTGAACTCGAAGAGTCCGTCTGGCGTGATGAACGCAGTCTTCTCGCGATCTCTTTCGTCGACTTCAATTTGCCAGTAGCCGCTCTTCAGGTCCATCGATGAGAAGTACTTAGCGTTGCACAGCCGGTCCAGTGTATCGTCGATGCGGGGGAGGGGGTAGACATCCTTCTTCGTAATGTTGTTCAGGCGGCGGTAATCGACGCAAAAGCGAAGGGTGCCGTATTTCTTTTTCACTAGGACGACCGGTGCTGCCCAGGGGCTCCTCGATGGCTGTATGACGTCGTCACGAAGCATTTCCTCAACTTGCTTGCGGATAGCTTGGCGTTCTAGCGGTGATACGCGGTAGGGGCTCTGTGGCAGTGGTCGCGCGTGTTCGTCTGTGACAATGCGGTGCTTGGCAAGCCGGGTTCGTCGCACATTCGATGCTGATGAGAAGCAATCGGTGTACCTGTGAAGAAGACTGCGTATTTGGTCTTGTCTGCTCCGTGGTAATGCCGGGTTGATGTCGAACGTGGGTTGATGGCCTTGGTCAGATGGTTCTGCGGGTTGGTCGGGTAGGGCAAATACGTCTCTGATGTCTGCCAGCTCGTCGAGGAAAGCGATCGTCGTACCTTTGTTTAGATGCCGGTATTCTTCCGTGAAGTTGGTTAGCAACACCTGGGCTTGGCCATTTCGGATTTCGGCGACTCCCCTCGCGACGCCCAATCCTCGATCCAGGAGTAACTGGGTGTTCCTCTCGATAACGCCTTCGGCATTTTCGATGTCTCCAGTACCTATGCCGACGAGAACACTTGATCGGGGCGGCACGCTCAATGCTTCATCGAGGACGTTTAAGGCAACGTGATGAGTCGCGCCCGTCGCAACAGGTATGGCTTTTTCCGTGGAAAGCTTGATCGACTTAGATCGAAGGTCGATGATCGCCCGATGTTCGTTCAGGAAGTCCATTCCCAAAATCACATCTCGCGAGCATTGCTGTAGGATCAAGAAGGTTGTCGCATAGGTTCTCCCATTTACAGTAACTCTCGCGGTGCAGCGTCCTGACGGCGTAATCAGGTTGCCACCTGCGGTGCGGATCAGCGGGCCATCCCAGGTTGTTGTTACCTTCCTGAGTCGGACAGCGAGTGGGCCACTCATGACAGAGTAGTCAGCTCCCGTGTCCACCAAGCCAGTAACCGCGTGACCGTCGACCGTAACTTCAAGGTCACTTGTTCGCGTTCTCGTATTGTACGTTGTCTTCGGTGTCCGATCTCGGCTTCGTCGAGTAGTGAGGCTGCGGTGGGCGTACTGCGACGTCACTTCACTGGGCAGCGGTAAAAGCTTCAAGTCTGGCCGCGTCGTCGTCGTCGGTGTCGTCGTCGTCGGTGTTGTCGTAGTTGAGGCATGGTCTTGAGTACTCGTCGATGGAGGATCTTTGTAATTGCGCTTAGAAGCAACCTCACCTCCAGAGGCTGCTTTATTTAGTTTAACCTTCGGGGGCTGGGGGAGCGTCCACGCACGGCGTAACCTCGGCTAGGAGATACAAAGCGCGGGGACGATGGCGACGGGGAACGTGATAGGCGGCTCGGCGATGAGTATTCTTCCCGACGCAAAAACTCCTCGATTTCGGCTGGTCGCTGGCCGGGTCGGGGTCGTGGGGCGTCGTAAGAGAACCCTCGGATGCCCATTCTCCTGTGTGGGCAGTACCGGAGAATGTGACCGGCTGCTCCGCAGTGGAAGCATTGTGGGCGGCGCTGGTCGGGTGTTCTCCACTCGTCGCATTTCCTCGGCCGTGTACGGCGCTCGTAGGACGGGCGAGTTGGGGTGAGAGGGCGGCGCTCCAGCGCAGCTGGCTAACGGCGATAGGAGCTTAGGTCCCGTCGTCGAGGTACAGGACGGCGCACTGCTGCGGCGTCAGTCATGGTTGGAGGCTCCAGAGGCTGCGTGGTAGACTGGAGTCAGGTCCTCCGGTGGATAACTCAAAGGGCTGGCGTCACGACTTGTAGGGGTTGTGGTACCTGGAAGGCTACCCAGCACCTCCACCAGATGTCACGTTGTAGTGACGGCAGTGCAGCGTTCAGGAAGACACCAGCCAGTCTTGGAAAGGAAGCTCTTTATTTGGGCTGACTTGCGCCCGCAAAATAACTGAATCACTCGGCGGCGGCGTAAGCAACAAACGTGCTCGTCGGTCGTCGAACTACGAACGCCCGCCGCTCGCGGCATCGCTCAATTTAAAGCCGGCAAAGAAACTTCCAGATAGCAGGACAAGATCATCTACAGTAATCTGGAAAAACCTAGATGCAGCCTTTCATGGCTGCGATCAATCGAGATTAGACTGGTCGCTTCTCGCGTCACGAACAAAAATGATAACAGCCCTTTCCTGCAGCCTTGAGCACGAACGAACAAACACTACAATGATACGTGGCAATACGAAGGAAGCCAAATGGCGCTCAAACCAAGGGAAGTATGGTGACATTTTTCTTTTTATTTTCTACTTTTGGATGCTGAATAATTGAAAATAAATAGTGGGCAAGTTGTGATGACGCCACAAGGTCACGTGACCTAGCTGGCCAACATGCCTTGTAGGTTGCTTCTCTGGGGAATTTGGGGGCATTTTTCGCTCACTGTTAACGACGCCAACGAAAACGCCAGATTTTCTGTGAGACCTTAACGCTTCATTAAAACTTCCTATTGGGCGAGTTGGTAGTTCATCTTGATGTAGAAGGGTTTATAGCGCGAACAAAGACACGGACAAGAGAGACGAAACACTTGTGTGTGTGCGCGCTTGTGTGTGTATTTCGTCTCTCTTGTCCGTGTCTTTGCGCTATAAACCCTTCTACCTTAACGCTATCGGGTTAAAGTGCATTGTCTGCCGCGTTTGACGAAATATGCCACAGAAATGCGTAGTGATGGCGTGATATGTGCGCGACAGCTTGGACGTTTCGTGCACCTACTTCAGGACCAACATGGATTACACGAATACGTTAATAGATGAAGACTGCGCGGTTGGACGCGGGCGCGAATAACAGACATATGACAAGCGCAAGTACTCGCTCTTGTCAGTCTGATTTCTGTCTGCGTCTACCAATGCATAATTGCTGAGTACCAATTAGACCCAAAGCCAACACTTTTAATACTTACGACTGCACGTAGCCAACTCTCCAAAGGCGCTGCGAATGCTACCACTCTCATATCCCCACCAGTTGAGTAATTCCCCTACGTACCAAGACCGCATGAGGACCTCTACAGGGTCTACGCACACTTGAAAGCTTTTTCTATAAGCCTGAATTAAAGTTGATCATGTACATTGTCACCCGGTGTGCACAATCACAAACATAGAGAGAAGATACAGAAAGCTTTTAAGTTGGGTCGGTTACCAAAGTCCGCTTTCCTGGGGACGGAATTCCGTTAGTGTCGCTCGCTATGAATTACACCATGTAACAACACGCATTCTCACTGATGGAAACGCCATCAGGGAGACTAGGTGCATTATTCTACAAGGATGCATTTAAAATGCATCCTCAAGCAGCGGTTAACCATCCCCTAGGTAATTCAGCCAATGGCGAGGTACAGTCTTCAATGAGACAGTGGTGCGGTTACTTATCGCGGAAGCTTGAAAGCCGTAGCTACGTCACCCTGTCTGTGACCAACGACGGAGAACGAAATGAATCACAAATGAAAATGAATAATTGATCATTACAGAATATGACCCCAGACTTCTAATGCAGGCTTCAGTGCGTGCGAAGCTCAGCTGTAGAATTTGAGCGCTCCGCTATATCATGAAACGCAAAAACGCCATTTGTCTTAGACGATATAAAGGCATACAGAGTTGAGTGCACTATCAAAATCTTCCTATGAACGGGACGGATAGAGGAGGAAGACTTTATGAGGAAGGCCGGGTAAGTAAAGCCAATGGTATGCACTTCGGCACAAAAAAAAAAAAAAAGTAGTGCTTCTTTCACTTGACTGTAATTATCGTTCACTTGCTCCCATTACCTGAAGGCTTTATTGTGGTTATTGATGTGACAAAAAATAGATCATTAAAGTCTGATGAATCACCTGTCGGGAAAGCAGCATCAACATATTGTTTGTGAGACGTGTTTTCCTTCTATGCTACTTTATTGCGGTTCACGTTGCTGTTTTAAACAACTCATAACAATTTAGCTCACATGAAGTTAGGACTTCAAAGAGCCTGATGAGGTCGAAATAAATCCGCTGCTCTAATTCGACATGAGGCTACGCAGTGGTATGGATTCACCGCGTATTAGGATCATGTCGCCTCATTCCTAAGAGAGCTTTCCTAACGTGCTTATTGTGCAAAGAAGGGAGGATAGAAAGCGTGCTGCATCGCTGCAGTGCACAGAACTACGGGCATTGAATTAAAGAACAAAAAGTTAAGTTTTTGCATGCACAAAAAGTACCACGACAAAGTGTGGCGCGGATACAATATGTTTGAGCACAGGGCTCAGCTGTCTCGAAACGAACTATGAGGTACGCAGGTTCTTTTGAAACAGCCATAGGAGATACGGTCAAGAGATTTATTTCGAGAAATCGGAACCGGCCGGACACGATATGGTGCTGGTGGAAAAGTAGAAAGAGTGCACGACAAGAAGCATATGAAGTTAAAGAAGAGAACTAGATTATTTATGCAGCTCAAAACAGCAAGAAGCGCCGCCACAGAGAAGTTGGAAATAAAGAGGGAACACTTCGAAACGAATAGTGTAGTAGGGCAAATACGAAGGGAAAATAAAATAACCGAGAATGGCGACTCTATGCTTCACAAAATAAAGAAGCAGTTGAGCACAGACAAATGTTCTTACACAGCAATCTCTCTTCTTAGCTTCCATCTGGCGAGCTTTCCGAGCTACTGATCTCATTATACAAGCGCTTGTTCCAAACGTGTCCTGCATTGCTCGTCGTCCTTTAAATTGTTCTTCGTGTTGGAGAAAAAGAAATAACTTTGAAGTTCTAAGGGCGTAACAGATGGAGTCTTTCAAGTTTTCGTTTTCTTTCTTTAGGGAAAGCGCAAGGATTTATTCTCCTCTTATCTGTGCGTAGCGCTGTCCACGATCCCTGGTCGGCGCGTGAACTTTGACCAAGGAACGAGTACTCCGGCGGGGTATAATGCAATGCATGTAGGGCGGTGTCAGATATGTTCGCATATAGATGCGGCACTCCATCATTTAGACAGTCTGGTCAGTATGCACCGCGCTCTCTATAGCTTCCCGTTTCCCCGCTAGGCGCCGGACAGTGCGTCCTTTTCTTCTGGCCGTTCTTCCCCTTTCTGCGTTTATTCCAGCACTGCCGTGCACTGCGCGACCCCTGTAAGGACAGATAGAGACGATATGTGTTTATAATAACCTTTTTTCCTGGTATTCATGTTTCCTTCTGTATCTCCATTCCTTATAGACTGTCTATAGACGAAAGTCTACTCAGAGTCTATGCCCATAAATCTACAGACGCCAAAAGCCCCTTTACGCAGAAAATCCGGTGTCGGCGATGTCGGCGTTGTGAGCAATATTGGTCGAGGTGTCCGCCTGTCAGGGACGACCAATAGGAGTGACGTCTTCAGGTCGTTTTGATTTGAGAGCTTGATGTAATACGGGCTCTGTTATTGATTGAAGGTTTTGCGAGCGAATGCTTCATTTTTTCAGGGCAAATTGAAAACAGAAATAATTGAGGAGTTCTCGTTAAGAACGCAGGCTCCAAATGTAGCCGTTTTTCATGCTTTTAGAGAATAAAGAAGCACATTCGAGCAACGTTACTTCGCACATTGGTTTGGTTTACTGGGGTTTAACGTCCCAAAGCAACTCAGCTTATGAGGGACACCGTAGTGAAGGGCTCCGGAAATTTCGACCACCTGGGGTTCTTTAACGTGCACTGACAAGGCACAGTACACGAGTCTCTAGGATTTCGCCTCCACCGGAATTTGAACGCCACGGCCGGGATCACATTTATCGGTAATTTAATGTAATTGATAAATGACTTCATTATGAAGCGGTTAAATAATAAATTTATTTAGTCAACTGAACTGAATAATTAATTAACACTTAGGTGTGCTTACTAGACGCTTAGAAACAGGATCCGTGTCTTCGAATGTGGTAGAACCGAAGTTAGAGCGAAAAGACGACTCAGAGACAGCAGAGGCATGAAGAAAGGAACACATAGCAACATAATTAGCAGCAGAAAAAGAGATGCTTTGGCATCACTGTTTCCAAGCAGACTTAAGTGCACCCCTGGAATTTTTTGGTTGGTTTTTAAGGCGGAAGCCTTTAATGTCTCATCGTTGTAAGCAGCAGTTGTCGACAGAAAATGTCACGCTTTTCAATTGGTGGAAACGTTCGTGACGTCACAGTGCGCGAATTTCAAACGGGGCCAATTGTACTTTGGCTAGTAACCATGCAACCAACTGAAGGGATCATATAGTGATGCTCCAAGTAAGTGGGACTGAGCTTAGTTAATTGCTTAATTACCCAATTAGCCTAATTAGCTTTACTACTCAGGCCATATACATAAATAAAACCGATTAAGAAATTGGTCGAGCTCAGGAATCGAACCCCGGTCTTCGGCGTGAGAGACGAGCATGCTATCCACTCCGCCATGCCAGCTCTTTTTTGTCTTTATGTGAGTTAAGACACCGTATTCACTAAACGCGCCTTTGTTCATTCCGAACCATCGAGCTGGCATGGCGGAGGCAATAAAGACTCCGCCATGCCAGCTCGATGGTTCGGAATGAACAAAGGCGCGTTTAGTGAATACGGTGTCTTAACTCACTCACTCTAATCCTCCTCCATTCCCTTCCGGCGAGGTTTAGGTGTCCACCGACAAATGAGAGACAGATACATTTCCTTTCCTCAAACACCAATTTACCGACGAGCGAGGCGTAGAACCGAACGGGCGATGGCGTTCTATGGACTCCTTGGCAGCGTTGCAAGACGCTGTCGCGTTCCACTCCTAGGGGCGAAGCTTAACATCTTAACCACACATCAGTGACCACACTTTAGGTCAAAAAAGTGCCCCCCCTAAATCTTGTGAGACAGTTACTGCGTAATTTCCTTTCCTCAAATACAATTTTCATTTTCTTCATTACGGCTCCTCTTTATCTTCTTTCACTCCCACTTCCTCCCTTCCTCTACGGTGCGGTTCAGGTGTCCACCGAGATGACAGAGAATTACTGCGCCATTTCCTTTCCTCAAAAAGCGTTGCGTTCAAAGGGCAAGGCATCGCGCCGAACGGGTGGTGGCGTTCCGTGGACTCCTTGGCAGCGCTACAACGCGCTGTCGCGTTCCACTCCTAAAGGCGAAGCTTAAGCGTCATTAATTAGCAGTTAATTAGTATTCAGGCATTAATCAGTAATTAGCCATTGATTAGTGATTTGTCATCACTTAGTAATTAGTACTCAATTATATGTGACGCCACCAGTGCCACAGAAACAGCGAAGCTTCCGCCTCTACCCACTTTAGACAGTCAAAGTGCCCCCTGAATTTTTTGTCTCGGTTTGGTTTCGGCTCATGTTAAGCACCACCATAAAAAAAAGGCTTCAAAGAAGTCTATGATGATCAGTTGAATGAAAACAACGCTGTGAAATCAGCGTGAGGCGCCCGTTAATCTACGCGCGGTGTATTCAGCCCTACGCACAGAAAAACTAAGTTCCCAAGAAGGCATATTTTCGGGTAGAAACCAGGACAACCCCGACATTTAGAAAATTTGTTCGGGCCGAAAGAAACTTCTTTTACACGAGAATAGAGGGTCTCAAGCACAGTCGACGAGAGGAACGGCGCGCAGATGTTCTCAATTAGAAACGGGCTGACAGGACTTTTTCTTTCTTTTTTTCACAGGGTTCTTCCTTATCGTTCGCGGGCTTTTACTGACAGCAAAGAAAGGAGAAAAAAAAGGAACGAGTGTATGTAAGCAGGAAGAACGAGAAGGAAGGAAGAAAGGCGGGGGGGGGGAGGTTGCCTACTCAGGAATAGTGTGCCTTTATGGCGTGTACTCCGCCTAATTTTGTCGCCGCGCGACGCGCTGCTCTGACCGTTAGTCATACGGGAAGAAGCCATTAGGCAGAACCCCTCTCTCCACTTTGCTTGCACAGAGTCATTTTGGTACAGCGCTGAGATAGCAGCGGGTCCCTAGAACTGTTCCTATTGGGAAAGCACCGCGGTATTGGGATCCGCGCACTGTTAGCGAAGTAACATTCGCGCCTTTTGGCTCCGCTCCATTTTTCCGTGAGGCGGAAAGAAGAAAAGTAAGGTCAACGCAAGGTGTCGCTCTTGGCTCTTTCCCTGGCCTGAGGACATCATCATCATCATCATCTTTCCCTGACTCTGCCTGGAAAAGAACGTAGCAAAGAGGAATAGAACGTCGTGCGTGAGCATAGTGCTCCGAAGCGCTACAAGGTCTGTTCTGAAAATAGTAGGACTGGTTTTTTCCTGGGCGAACGGGCGGACGAGAGGTGGTCTGCACGTGCAGGATCGTTGAAGGGGGATATTGGGAATGCTGGGGAAAATCGACAGTCGGCTCTCGGCCGTTGAAGAGAGGAGGTCGCTTGTACTGTGAACCCCTGTCGAAACGTATCGTCACGAAAAATCATCGAGTGTTTACTGGATCAGCGATACGTGATCAAATTTTGAGTAAATCTTGGTAAAACGGGCAAAGAGACTCACAACATGATTAAGGAGGCCTACTGTGACGCTTCCATGGGTAGATCAGGCGTTTTTTGAGTGGCATAAGCTGTTTCGAGAAGGTAAGGAAAGAGTGGAGGAAGGCGACCGCTCCAGACGCAGACCAGCAAGACCAACGAAAATGTGTAGCGAGTGAAACATTTACTTAACAACGATCGTAGAATGAGTATCAGAATGATTGCTGATGACTTGAGCATTCCTCAAACCCAAGTTTTTGAGATCGTGACAGAAAACTTATCCATGAGGAAAGCGTGCGTGAAGTTGGTGCCGCGAGTGTTGTTAGACAAGGAAAAGGCCAACCGGTAGGATTTTCTTCATCATGTGAATGAGGACCCCGATTTTTTGCCCAGCACAAGGCGGCAACGCTGCCTCAGCCCCCCTACAGTCTCGACTTGGCCCCACCAGACTTTTTTCTATTCCAGAGAATAAAATCGACGCTCAAAGGGAAACATCACGGATCGGCAGAGGTGGTTCAACAGGCCGTGACGAGGTAGCTAAACAGCATTCCGGTCCAGGCGTTCCTGGAGGCGTACGAAAACTGTAAAACTCATTGGCAGCAGCGTGTAGGTACGGAAGGGTGCTACCTTGAAAAATTGTAATTGTTTGTACTATTCTCTTGAACAAATTTTGTTTAAAAATATGAGTCCTACTACTTTCAGAACAGACCATGTATGTATGAAGGCGTGAAAACTCGCATTGAAATCAAGAACCATTCTCTCTCTTGCATGTGCAAAACAGAAGGTGCACGTTTTCTGAGAAGTTGGGGAAAAAAATATCCAGTAGTTGATTAATTTCTTGTCGACGACAGTGTTGCCTACCTGTATTAGGAACGCCGCCGGACTACGTCACGAACTTGATGTCGTAAGCTTAACAAGTACGCAAAAAATCCGAGAATGTTGAAGACATGCCTGTCGACGACATTGTTGGCTGCACCTGTATTTGGAACGTTGTGGGACTACGTCACGAACTTGTTGTCGGAAGCTTGAATAAGTACGCAAAAAAAAGCTAAGTAGTACAACCGGGAATACTGAAGATATGCCGCATGTAGAAGAAAATGAGCATCATTTGTGAACTAAGAATCCACACTTGGCGGCTTATAAGGAGGCTAATAGGCAGCAACAGCTAATAGTCTAATAGGAAGAAATTGGCTTGGGCAGAACACGTAATGCGAAGGCAAGGTAACCGCTGGTCTTTAAGGGTGGCAGAGTGGATTCCAAGAGAAGGAAGCATCGCAGGGGCAGCACAAAGGTAGGTGTGGGGATGAGATTAAGAAGCTTGCGGGGATACGGTGGGCGCCGCTGGCAAAGGAAAGGGCTAACTGAAGAGACATGGGAGAGGCCTTTGCCCTGCAGTGGCAGTGGGCGTAGTCAGGCTGATGATGAGGATGAACAGGCAGCAACAGAGAAATGCTGGAAAACGGACCGGGACTACGCAGTCGGTCTGTGCCGAAGATAAAAGACAAAAAAAAACAAAATTAGGAGATTTTTTTTTTTTTTCCTGCGACCAAGAAGCGCGTCTTTGAGCGCTAGTCCTGATGTTACGTTAGCGGTGCCGTCTAGCATTGCTATAGAAATTTCAGGACAGAAACAAAACGAATAAAAGGTTGAGATGAGCAACATATGTATTTTAACTGCGAATCAACGAACAGAGATAGTCACAAATGCAGCATTTTTTGCTTCTGGTTGTTAGTTTTTGGTTTGCTTTATAATACACAAATTTCACATGATACAAACGTATCTTGAGGGCTAGAACAATTCATGTAATGAAGAGTTTCAGTGCACTGAAAACTGTCCAGCTAACAGAACAACCGGGGCGTTTCTCAGTGACTGCACAGAAGAAAACCAGATGTTACAGCAGTAGCCGGTTTCTCATACGGATGACGTCACACGCAGATTTCACTGCGAACGAGGCTTCGTTACCATTCACCTTATTAGTTCGGTTATAGCAATTTCCGCAACAAGTGCATACCCGCGTGTCAGACTGTCCGTAGTTTGCTAGATGAATACAGCCAGCTCAGTACATCGCCACCTACAGCCTCGCTGGTACATTTAGTTTAGAGCATGAACGTCGACGGTGGTTTTCGGGGCTGATTAAATCTGAAGTGAAGGTTAGAAGACCTCGCCTCCCGTGCACGTTGCTGCACCGGTACAATGTGACCTGGAGGCCAATTGTACCGCAATCAGATGTCTTCTTGCGAACAGCCGATTCACATCTCGTCTATTCCAACGCGTACGACCGTTCAATTTCTTCTTTATCTGCAATTTTCTCATCGCCCCTTTAAATGTATAGGGTATAACCAACAGGCGTGCACATAACCAACCTTTAATGTTCACGCATTGCCAACCTCGGATAAAGCTCATGAGCACCTAGTATTTCATCACTAATGGTATTTTCATCGCAGAACATAAAGAACTTCGAGATTTTTAATTCTCGGAGTCTCGCAGAGGAAACGCGGATACAGCATATATAATTTCTGCGCTTTCTGATGACTTCCCAATATCTAAGTACGATAAAACTGGGCAGAACTAGGAAGGCGCAGGCAGCAAAACAAAAGCAAAATTCAGCGTTACTTCATCACCTGCCAATGCCGCTTTACAACCAAAAAGTTTCAGGCTGCTTTCCTGTTCTCTGCATAGCTTTTCCATTAATGTATCTTACAGCGGGCGTCCCGCTTCTGTGGGCGCTGACATTTTGTTCTTGCTTTGATAAAAATGTAGGAACAGACTGTTTCTTCAAATACGTTATCCAGTAGCATATTTATATGAGTGACAAGAAAATTAATTACGTTTTAACCCTGTATCACAGGTGATACGCCGGGCATCACAGGGTTAACCTGCCTATTTCTTCAACTCCTTCTTTCTGTTCCATCTGAGTGGGTAGGTCAATATGTAGGGAATAAGGCATGGACAATGCAATTTTACGGCTTGAAGTAGTTTTTCGTAGTGCCAAGAAAGAGACATGACAGAAGCATCAGGAAGGTTTTAGCTCAGTCTAGGCGTCAAATTGTGTTTTCATCAACAAGGTCTATTCTTACCTACATTGTGGAAGTGCCACGGCTTCCGGGAGATGAAAGATTCTATTTTTGGGTCAAACTATGCCGACAAACGCCTGTATTTCTGCAAGCTCACTCTGTATGCAGTCTCTGCTTTGTATTTCCGAGCAAAGCACGTCATCCTTATTTCCTCCTTCTCTGCAGCGACTTGTCGGTCCGCACACGTCTCCTTACATAATGGATAGGGCCGTGCCGTCGCAGCAGGCAGGACGGCCAGAAAAAGATAGGCGGGGACAGGAATAACACAGAGACGCTCCACTTCCTTTTTACGCTTGAGGAACACCTCGTTGTCATCGCCCTCTTTTGTACAGTGGGCTGCGCACAGAGCCTATTCATTGCAATACATTATTCAGATACCAGAACGCTGGTTTCCCGCCCGCTAAGAAAACGTTCAATACTGAAACCGTCCAGGTGAAATTACAGCCAGAATGTGCGTTCGCTGGATGTGATTTGATTTTGCAAAATTAACTTGTGCCCGTGACAGCGAATCAATTCATGATCTGCTCGGTAGTGGTGGCGTTAAATTCGGCTTGCCTTCTGCTCTGAAATCGGCAATAAAATTGTGCAGACGGTCCTGATGCTCAATGACCTTTGAGGCGCCGATGTGACAGAGGTGTAAGTGCCGACTGCGTCCAACCAATGTGTTAGGTTCTTTCCCAAACTCTAGCCAACTTGTCGCCCTCTCGCCGAGCGAAAAATTGAAGGTTAAAGTTGCATAGGCGTTTCCATTAAGGACTCCCTGGGCGTCGCCATATTGCTGGCTGGGCTGTTGTGTGCACGTGACGTCAGCACAGTGGAAGCGGCAGCCGAACCAGTTGGCAACAGCCCAGAGAGGAGGTGTTCTGGCATCTCCCTTACCCGATGGAAAGGTGTACCTATAGAGAGCTAAAGTATTTAAAAGAGTGCCGACAGCGCTTAAGCAGTCTGCCAGTACTAATATGTTCAGCTTACACAGCGCTCTCTTCGCAGTTGTCGACTGGAGATCTGGGTAGCCCACCTTCTGCCTCTTCATGCGTCAGTTGCATCGTGGTGGAAACATAAGGACAGTCACCCTGTGTCGATTCTTTCTGCGTGTCAAGCAAACCACTTCCTAAATGCAAGGCCCTTTATCATCGTCGGGCTTATGCAACACTGGGAAACGATATAGTACAGGGGAGAGACTATACCGATCCAAATCGGTAGGACAGGATTGACTGGATGGTGGCGCAACGCTAGCCCGTTCCGTGGAAAGCGAACCATCGCGCCGTTGCTTCTTGCAAAGTTACAAGTTTTCATCTTACATTTGACTTTCGGAGCTCCTTCTCTAGTTTTTCGGCTCTCAAAATTTTGTTGCGTGATCTAAAGGAAGGAAGCAGTGAAGAGCTACACAAGTATAAGCGTAATTCTGAAATGCAGCATTTACCTAATTTCATCAACCACTCTTTTTTAATGGCTTCTCTGTCAGTTTATTATTTTATACATCTTGGTATGCTTTCTAATTGATTTGTGACTTCCACGATAACCTAGAAAAAAAGACCTCCCCATGGTCGTTCTTTCTCTCCGTTACCGCACCAATAAATTATTCGGTAGATCAGCCCGCTACAGCCCTGCAACGTGAACTACGTTACGCAATGTTTATTTGGCGATGTTATCGGAGTTAGCGTATGCTCGGGCCATAACTGAAAATGTATTGGATACACTCCGACGCGCCAGTGACTTTTATTCTGGCACACGGGGTGCTGTCGTACTTGAGTGAGCAGCAGTAAACTTCGCTATTTTTACGACGCTCCTCAAAGCGAAGGAAAAATCTCACAAGACAAGATGGTCCTCTCACTAAAAAGAAAAATCAAGTCGCTGGAATCTCTCGTGATTCGCCGAGGAGGCAATGAACGTGGTTCGAATCGGCTGACCTGAACCAGCGTCCAAGTTTCGGCATATCAGGCTCTGCAATGGCAAAACAGTAGTTCCGCAATTTTTACATAAGCCTCAATGGCGCCATGAAAATGTTTTTGTTTTCTTTATTTTTTACTTTCATTCGCATAAAACAGGCCTCATTTTACAGCTTTGGCTGTTGTTGGTGATGTTGCTGCTGCTGTCCTTTGTTGGAGTAGCATAAATTGATAGTGAGGTATTGACCAGGGTGTCTAATACAGTCAAACGATTGTTAAACACTGACTGGCAAAAAAAAAAGGCAAAACAGCACTCGTGTGTCCTTGTAGATATAAGTTCTGCTGCGGAGAGATCCTGCAGTTTCTGGCGCTGTTTATCCTGTCATCACCTCGTAATGAGGGGCGTCGTTTCGTATCCTCTGCAGGCGTCCCGCATGTCGACGACCGCACTCATAAAGCATTCATGTCGTAGCGCCCCAAGTCTTCACGCGCCACGAATATTCGTTTACCTTCACAAACACTTAAGTTCTTTCTACGAATCAGTTTCGGTGCTTCGCCCAAGTTTGTTGTAGAGCTCTAACGAGACTTGATCTACGGTCACGGGACGCCGCCCGCCGAGTGAACATTATTCAAATATTAAAGCTTTCCTGCATGGCGTGGTCGTTCACACTATCCATCAAGTTAATTACAGCGCATGCACGGCTGGAGCGGAGAGGTAGATGTAGTGTTAGGCGTTCCTAATTTTTTGTGAAATCTATGCATTTTTAGCGCTATTTACTCGCGAGGTATACTATGCTACACCTAACGTAAGAAGTTCTTTGATCCAATACATTATAATAATCAGGTTAGCTGCTTCCAACCAGTCTAATCTATCAATACAGATGAAAAGAATATGTTTTTTTTTCTCTTCCGTGCATTAGGAGATCAGTGTGCAGTTCCAAATTTAGTTGTTAGTCATCAGGTTGTATAACAAGCTGTGCGGCTGATAACAGGCCTTCGTTCACATGACCCTCTTATAATATAATGCTAGTTTCAATTGGTAAAGCCCTGCCGATGCGAATGGCGTTTTTGCCGCCATGAAAGAATGAGGTAGCACTAACCTGATGTTAGACAAATGAACAGGGATCCAAGCGCGGTGGCTGCGTTGAGCGGAGGCGAAGCACCGCGAGGCATGCGACAAGATTGACTTTGACGGAACATCTGTGCTCGAGACCGAGTAAAACCCGCGCAGGAGACTCCTAGTTGACTCATGCAACAATCAGGAGACACGGGGGAAATGTTAACCGCTCCCTCAGAACACTTCCCTCTTCCTGCACCCTAGGTTTACGATCAGTTTTCGAGCACAAGCTATACAAAAAAATGCGCATGTTGGACCGTGACACTTAGCCTGACTTTTCCCCCAGAACACATTTTATTCAAATGATGCCCCTGGGTAAAGTACACTTACGAGAAAAGTGACTTTTTGCATTGTATTGGCTCCCATTGTTGATGTAATGTCTCCTTGCACTCATTTTAGTTCTCTCAGTTGTGGATTGTTATGCTTCCTGTTAGGCTAGTGCAGTACAGCCGTTATCTGACGGCTTTGAGTATAGCCTGCCCATAATGTCCATTCCTGTACGTAAGCGCATAATAAATTTTATGTAAGAAAAAAAATTGGCACGATGGTTACCAAAGGTGAGGTAAAGCGGCAGCTGCTAAAGTATTTACATTCTACAATTACTGCAACTTTTAGCCTGCAACTTTGCAACCTTTAGCCCTGGAGACCGTCCAGTATTCTGGTAAATAAATATGAATTGAATTGAATTGAACTTAGGTAGGAAATGTGAAAACGACTTAATATCTGTGTAGTTCTAGAGCGCCCTTTTTAGTTTTCAACACATAATACGGTTTTGTAATAGTTCTTCAGTCCGCCGCTCTAGGCATGTGGCGCCACTGATGACCCTCTTCTCGGAATATGCGTGTTTCGCAGCAGCTGACGCAGATGAATCGTGCTACAACCCTCCGTTCTCGCCTCTTTCTCTCTTTCTTCTTTCACTCCATCCTTGCTCCCTTCTCTTACAGTGCGAATCGGGTGCCCACCGAGATGTGAGACAATTACTGTGCTATTTACTTTCCTCGAAATAAAGTTCTTATTCAGGCAAATCAAATAGCTGGATCCCAATAAAATTCATCTTTCAACATAAGAAACAAAGAAAGCTTCTATCTCCTGCGCTGTTTTTCATTATTACCCTAACTACTGCAGATAAATAGCAAGTGTTTGTCAGCACATCTGTTGCAAGCACTTCGATGGCTTCACTTTAACCCTCCGATAGCCTGGAGTGGCCTCACCGAGAGCTATCGAGCTAACCTGGGAAAGACTAATAGCAGAACCTGTAATGGGTGGTCTTTTCTTCTGTCCCTCAAATGGAGCACCACCTTTAATGGGTACACCTATAGGCTTAATGTCGTGCGCCAAATCTATAATCGGGCCGCTGTCATTTACAGCTGACGAAGTAACAGTACTGGTTATTCTTCTTTCACGAGTTGTTTCGTGTAACGCTCATTTTACACTTTGTTGTTTGTGGGTCATACGAGCTTGTAGCAGGAACAATGCCGCAACAAAGCAGGAACAAAGAGCGATCGACTTACACGCGGGATTCCTTCTGTATCTCTCTCAAGGAAAGAGCTGGCTTTTCTTGAGGATGGTAATGAAAGTTAAGCAGGTTGTTTTGTTTGTGACTTGACTAGCAATTTTTTTTTCTAGCAAGTTTGTTTTTTTTTCTAGCACCCACCGCGTATAAAATACAGTTCAAGCAGTGAATAAAGGCCAGTTTATATTTAGCGCACGTGTTTTCTTCTTCATTTTCATCCTCGTTTGCAAGCGCTAAAAGTTTTTTCATGACATACCGACTCACTCGAACAAGCCACTCTAAGAAGAGAATTTCCCGGGCAGAAACCGACACGAACCCGGCGCATGATCGGCGCTTGCTGCGTACCGCTGCCAGATGCCCTGCGTACCCCGCCGCTAATCCACTCCGCTTTATTGCTGTCCTGCACCGAACTAGTGAACCGAGGCTGCATTCCTGGCTCTTGAGCAGAGTGCAAAGCAGGCATACAAATGTTTGTGGCTGGCTTTGCTTCAAAAGCAGCGGTGCGGCGTCCCTATTGCGGAAGCAGTGGTCACTTCCGTTTCATCTTTACAAGTTCCCTTTTCGCTACTCTCCAGCCCCTTAAAAGCGTACAGTCATGTGGCAGCTAGGGTTGGCGTCAGTCACTGCCCATTTCGAAAGCCGGTCGCGTGCTATAAAGAATGGCGTTAGGCCGACGCGATGCGCACTGACCAACAGCGATAAGCGAGGATAAAACAGTCGACAGAGCTTGAACAAACGAGAACCGTTCTTTCGTCTTACTCTCCGGAGAAATCGATTCCTATTGAGATGCCGCCAGCCCATGCTTCCAGAATGCTGCACGGTTTTAATGAGCAGTATAGTGTTTCCAGCAACAGCGCGCACCTGCTCTTTCTGCGGTCTCTCTCCACGCACAACACCAAAATTGGGGGGGGGGGGGGGGGGGGGGGGGGGCTCTCATGTTGGAGCTCATTTGCAGAACGAGGTCAGAGGGAGGAGAGTAAAGGGAAGAACTGTTCAATCCTCAGAACTCACTACTAACGAAGTTAGAGGAATGTGTGTGTGTGTGTGTGTGTGTGTGTGGGGGGGGGGGGGGGGGGGGGGTAAAGGGAAGAACCGTTAAATCCTCGTTTGGCAGAAGTTTTGGCGGCTGTCGTGTTTGCCGCTCATTTGCTGTCCTCTCTCTGTCCTATGGTAAGGGTAATGGAGGAGGGGAAAAAATCGCTGTATCTTTATTCAGCAGAAGTTCTAGCGGTCTCAGAGAGAGGAAAAAGTTGAGAGAAATTGTAAAACCGTGGCGGCGGACGTTCAGAATGTGGTTTTAGACACCCTTCCGCGCAGTTCACATCCTCCAACTCTTCCTAATTCGCCCCCACCCCACCTTCCCTACGCCCCCTTACTTTTGCAAGACCAAGCCGCGGTTCTCTCAAAAGGGTACTGTTCGCAACAATGTTTCGCAGCACGGGGGCGGAAGAACCTCACGCGAGCAATGGTACCACCGCTCGCGTTAAATCCAGCTGAGGTGGCATGCGAGAAAAAGCGCTTTGAATTATCTGTCATTCTGTTCATCCTCTCTTCTTAAATTGTTTATGGCGTAGTGTACGATCAACTTCTTGCTCTTTCATTCAAGGTAAACTCGAGGGCATTCAACCGTAGCAGTTGAAACATTGTGACATGTGCTACTAAAGAGAGGAAGGAGAAAGAGGGCAGAAAAAGAACGATAGGATTAAAAGAAGGATGAAGAATGTGAAGAAAGAGCCAACACGAAGGCGCAGATTTTGCGCATAACAGGCGTCTCACGTTCATGCGGAGCGGACAGAGCGTTGTTGAGAGCAGGGTTCGTGTATTCATCATTCACTTCCGAGAGAAGCAACCGGGGCGGATAGCGAGTGTTTCTTTCGTAGAGAACATGCAGTGTTAAGTTTTAACCTTGCTCCCCACTTCTGCCTTTCATTTTTCATCACAAGAGATACATTTGCGACTTTCTACCAACGGGCTGCTTGCGCCCTTGTTGTGCCGCAATGCATTTCTCACCTTCTGCCATCTCTTGTTGGCTACGACTATTGTAAGCCGGGGAAAATGTTTGGCGGCGTCTAACACAGCTGTGGCAGATGTAGACTCGCAAGCAGTGTCGCATGCCGTGTCTTACAGTCGACTGTAGCGTAACGGATGAGCATGCAAGCTCCAATGGAACCACGCTGCAAAACCTAACTCCTCACAAATCTCAAACCAATGCTTAGCGTAGTTTGGCCAGATTTGTTTCTTTGGTGGCTTTTTTTTTTTAATATCTTCACACTGGCTTCGTCAGCTATGGCGCTGTGCATCACCACAAAAAATGCTGCACAGCCGCTTTTCAGCCCTGAGCCCTTGATAGAGCTTGTGAAATCGCATCATTTTGCCTGTGATAATAGGCAAGGTTACTCGCAAAGCGAACTAGGAGACGACTGTTAACTGCTCCTGCTGTGAGTGTTCGTTTCCGTACAACGGGACAAGTCTCCGGTCAGAGACATTTCATAGCGGCTGCTGAACACGCCATCCGGGCGTGCAACCTCGCATCATGCGGGTAGTGTAGCAGGAGCAGCACTCAGTAGCTGCTGCTGTCATGTATCTCCGCAACCAAATAAGCTGACCTCTTTCGGCGAGGTTTCTCTGTGGTAGTGGTCCCGACACATGCTTTGTTCGACGTCAAGTTTAGGAGGTATCAGATATTCAGTTGCAAAGTTTCGTTCTCAAATGACTCGTGGCCTTCCCCTTCCTTGTTGTGTGCTGAATTCTAGCTTTTCCTCTTCAGAGCAGCGTTGTTGAGCGTTGAGCGTGCTTCTTTACTAATTTTGCTCTGCGTAAGGAAGAAGAAGCGATTATGTGGCGTAGAGTAAAAGAAAAACTGTCGTAGCACGCAAGCAAAGAAAACCTTTCTCCGTGGTGTTTGGCATTTGTTTTGTTTGCTGACTGACAACCAACCGTGGATTTCCTCACAATGAAGCAATAAAGAACCTCGGAGGACGTTTTGAATTCTTCCACCAAAAAAACGTCATAGCCATGAAAAAAAAAAGAAAACGAGATCGCAAAGAACCCGTAGAGATACCGTAATGTAAGCTGTAATACGGCCTGCACTTTGAGATCAAGGCAAGAGAAATTTTTTAAAAAGTTCGTGTGCCGTTGTAGCCAGTGTAGGAAACCGGAATACTACTGCTTTAACAATTCAGAGCCTGCAATGTCCAAATGTTGAAGCTGGTGCAGTTACGGCTCTTCTAACAGCGTTCGCTGCCTTGTGGCGGATCACGGCTGAAGCCAGCAGCCTGATTTTTTTTTTTTTATTTCAGAGACAAAGCCATCTTGCCTAGTGAGATAAGGGAAGGTTCGACTTTTATAAGCGTCGTATAAAACTTCGAATCACTACCGCTGCGCATTAAAGTGCTACATCACCGCGAAGGCCGCAGTAAAAGTCACTGGTAAGTCGGAGTGTGCGGAATGCATTTTCAGTTGTGGTCCAAGCGAACGCAAACTCTTCCAACATGAGGTTTGTACTTGACGTTTTATGGCCCATTGGCTTTTTAGCCATATTGAGCAGAGTCATGCAGTGGATTCCCCAACCCCGACAACATAGCAAAATGAACTTCGCAGGATATAGCAACGCATTTCAGAAGGTACACCGGATGCGTTGCGGAATCCATCTGGGCTACGAAAAACAGGAGCAGAAATGTCTTTTTTTTTTTTAATCCCAGTCTACCTGGTCTGGAGGATGAATTAGAAAGCATGCCAGGCTGGGAAACTCGAACACTAACAAAGTCATTAAAAAAGAAATGCCTAGTGGGTATAGGGATCACAAAAAATGGAAGATGATGATGATGAATTTTTATGGCTAACTAGCAGGCTTTTTAACTAATATTGGACAGTTAACTTTTTACCTGTTACTGTTAGGCTCCTTAATAATTGACAGGCGTGTAGCCCGCTGTAAGTAGTCTCCACACAATTTATTAGAATTTCCAAAATTCGGTTACCCTCGGCGCTGTAACAGAACAAATTTTGGCTACATCGCGCCAAACTACATGCGCTTTCGAGAAGCTTGCAGGCAAGCAGCCTTTCCGGCGCACGTAACTGGTCGAAATAGCCCAAATTTCTTCGGTAGGTTACACGCTTGCCAACAATTACGGAGCCTATAAGTAATAGTTAAAAAGTTCAGTATTCAATAATAGGTAACTTGCCTGCTAGTTAGCACGACTTCGCAGTATTCTGATGTACTACACCGCTGGCAATGCTATGCTGCAAAAAGTGCAACTCAAAAAGCCTATTTTTTAAAGTTGTGTAAAGTTCTAGGTGAAATATCCTGTACACTGTATGCCGAAACATGGCAAAGCAAAGGTTTGCATATTTGTCCGTCCTCGTAGCTTCAATCTTTATCCCGTAAAAATTTTGATTTTGGTTGCTGGGTTTCGCAAGCAGCGCGTTTCTGGAGATTTCCTCAAAAGCATAAAAATTGACTCAATAGTCGTGCTATGTTTCCCTTTTCCGCGAGGAGAATAAAAACAAATTACCAGAGGAAATTATGAAATTGTATTATTAATTCATTTGTATTATAAATCAAATGTATTATAAATCCCCGCACAGCGGACCCCCTTTTGAGCTAGTAAATGTTTTTCACCACCGCAGTAGCTAAGTGGCTTTAGCATTCGGCTGCTGACCGTAAGGTCACGCGTTCGATTCCTGCCGTGGCGCGTATTTCCATTGCGATAAACTGTAAAAACGGCCCAGTATTGTGTTATGTCACGCACACGTTAGATGATGCGATGATCTAAGTCAGTCCGGAGCCATCCACTACAGCGGCTCCACAGCCTATGTGTCGTCTCAGGACGTTAAACCCCATATTTACCAATTCCTTTTGATGACGCATAAACTGTAAAGCCAAGGCGAGTTAGGCACTTTTCCGATTGTTTTAAACTATCTGCTGCGTTCTCCCGTTGCAAAATAACTGTTTCACAGCTTGTGCCGTAAGGTTAAAGTATGGGCCCGGGAGTATGAGCGCTGAAGTAAATGTGAAGCCTTTAATAGCCTGGTCTATACAGGTAAAACTGGGAGTCGGTGCAATAAAGGTAGTTTGGAGTGGCATGTTACACATTATCAATCTATCCTAATTGGAATGAGACAGATCTAGAAGTCTGGGAGTTCTTCAGTATTATTCTGACGGCAACTGTTCGAAAACCTTGTACGATATTTATTGCTACATGCGCTTATTGCACATCACCAGACGGTTGACAGCCTGTTAGAAACACTGCAACGCGGATGGGAGGCAGTATACATGCCGACTTTGGAAGATGGAGCCCAGGTTGGGCGCAGTGCACTGCTACCTGCAACCTTGCATCAGCTCAGGAGAATAGGGTGTTGTTTACATCATATCTATGTCGTTGCTTCTGATATATGCGTATTGTTCGTGCAGTGTATACTTCATTCTGCTACAAATTGATTTCACCGAGTGTATTTAGATTTGTGAGTGTAGGTTTCATTCAAATCTTCAGTGCCTGCATGTATGATCTGTAATTACAAATATGTTCTGACATGTATGTGTGTTTCATTCCTGGCTTTAATCTCTATGTGAATCGTATCTGGTGAAGGTCGAGAGTATTTCAGTGTTAGTGTATGTGTCCATGCGCGCGCGTGTGTGGGCGTGTTGGTGTGTATGTATTTGGGTGAGAGTGTGTTGTGTGTGTGATTCTTTATGCACACTTTTACGTTGTAAGAGACCTGGCTTACGTGCATGCGCAATGGTTGGATTCGTCTAAAATGCCATTGAGTCTGACTGAAAAGCCAATATAATCTTTAATTGTCGCAACTTAAATCCGTTTATCTGAATGGCGCGGCCTTCGAGGAAGTTCAAGATTGACTGCGCAGTACCCTCAGTTTGAGGAGAACACTTCATGGCGTCCTTTTTTTTTTCTTTAACTAAAAAGATTTTGAGAAAGCTGTATGGCTTTCCTTTGTAGCCGTATGGCTGCGCCTGGGTGGATGCCAACGAGTAATTACTCCCTTTTACAAGCTACTCCACCATAGGCGATTCCCCTAAAAATTCGACCCCTTCCGCCTCCTTTCTCACTGCCCGACGGATCCTGCCCCATGGGTCCTAGAACACCTCAAGAGCTAGGAGGACCGGGAGACCCCGCTGCAATGCGAAGTGCTCGGCCATGCTGACCATCGCAACCGACCGGGCTACCTTCTTTATCGACCGCAGGAACATAAACTCTTGAGTGCAGTGTGGCCGTGCGTGGCCTCTTGAGCCTTCAAACTGCTCAGTTGTGTTAAGAAAGTTTTGTGGTGATGATGATGATGATGATGATCGTTCCGAACAGGAGCTGGAACTGCACGCCGCCTGAACGCGTACCAAATCGGCCTGTTTCCTTTGTGATCGGACGAAGTACTGAGCAATTTGAGGAGGTGCCTTCCTGTCGACGCTCGCGCTTTTCTTTATATTTAAACCTTTCGTTTGAAGAACGAGTTTCTCTTGTAGTACTGCGTCTACATATACCGGTGTCGATGCCTTCGTAGCAAGTGCCGTGTCATGGGAATGAGCTAAGACAGTAAGGCAGGAGCAATTTGAAAAATAATAGGTGAAATCAGTTAGCCAGGTACTTTGGGCGTCACCACTATTTCGTCCACCAATTTTACCCGAAAGCCTTTAAAGTCGATCCCGCGCGTGGTTGCATACAAAGCACCGGACATGCAAGAGGGCTGCGTGTATACCTCCATTGGCAGAGGCTCAAAACTATACACTTAAGGTTTGTTTCTACCCGACTTACGGGACATACGTCTCCCAGTGGAGCTTAAAAACCGTTATTGTAAGGTATAAACTTTTCGCGAGCGACTGTAAATCGTGAAAAATACGATGTCTCTCGCTGAGAAAAAGCCGCCAAACTTTGCCCAGCTCGAAGCGATAATATAAGAGGAAAAGGCGAACTTAGAGAGAAGCGCAAAATGCCAAACTCCTTTAACGACGGCAGGCGCCACAGTCGACGCAAGCTAAACGCATACAAAGGCTGCTTCTTTCGGTCCGATCCGCTTTCTTAACTCTGTGTGCTTTGTGACGTCTAAAAAGAGTGTTGCGCACTGAACTAAGCCACACTGTCGTCCTCCTTTCGACCTGGATTCCATGCACACACTTTATCCGCGGCCAGTAAAGGGGGCAGAGACAGGCAATTCGATCCAACACGGCCATTTCGTCAGCGGTATGCAATTCGCCATTCCGAACTACGACGAAGGAGATGGCAGCAAGGCGTGGGACGGCACACGAAATGCGGGATAAGAAAATCTCTTCTTCCTTCCTCCCTTCCCTTTTTTTCTTTCTTTTCTTCGTGGTGGGGATGGCAGAAGGCGGTACTTGCGCGCAAAGTGGCAGACGACACTTGCGAACACGAACAACGCCGAAATCGTACGGTGACCAAGTCGAATTCAGCCGCCGGCCTTCCATATATTCCGTTGGTAACTCAGCTCCTACGACTGCTGCTATAGAGGCCACGACGAAGACGCGATCCTCTCCCGCCATTCCACTAAGACGAGCCGGCCGTCACACAAGTTTGGAAAGGCGCGAAGCTCGGTGGCTTATTCATAGGGAGGTCCCGGTTTCTCATGCACGAAGTGTGTCCTAGGAAAGCGCGGACGAGAAATATGAGCATGTGTCTTGTAAGCAAATGTGTGCACAAAGAGAGAAAGCAAGGAATTCTCGGAGCTCCTATCTTATTTATGCCGAGACCGGCCTCAGCGTCGAAGAGACGAACTTTCTTGTCTGCCTGGAACCGACATGGAGACTTCTGCCAGCTATTCATTTTGATCTTCAACCGTAGTCCTTGCCACAGTTCGGGAAGCCTGGTGTAGATTTCCGTTCTGTGCTGGTGATCTTGAGCCCTGAGAAGCAAAAATAAGTTCACATTGGGATCAGACGTTCGAAAACCTGCACTTGGCAAGAATCGTAGTAGTAGCAGGCGTCGGGCCCCCGTCATTGTTTGACGTTGTTTTTTGCCAATTATGACCAAGGGCTTTGTTCCGGCGCAGAATATGTTGTGCGACATTCAGATCACGAGAGCAGAATGAGATGTTTCACCAAGTCATCTAATTTGAGGCATCAAATCGACCTAAAAGCGTGCGGCTGTAACGCCGAAGTCGTATAACAGGTACGGATCACAATAGGCTACTTCTATATTGTAATATACATATATTGTAGCCACTCATTTTGTTTTCGGCTCTGGTACTCTAGTACGGCAAGGGCGTAGACAGAATTACTATGAAAGTAAGTGCCATTAGGGGCATGTTCCTGAGCTACAGCCAGCATGACGTTTTCCTTCCCGGCATACGTCACCGGGAGCCGCAACCTACGCTAAAGGGTAAAAATAAACGAAAACGAAGTGATACCTCGCAAAATAAGTCCCCAGGTTTCAAACGAAAATTACAAGCTGATATATTAAGGTTTTTTTTTTATATTTGAAATATTTCTTAGCATTTAAATTAACAAAGCCTCATATCACACACATGAAGGCGCAACCTGAAAGTGAGAAACACGTTCTGTATTTGAAAGCTAGCTAGCTAAAGGCAACAAAATCCTTGCTACTTTGGGCCTTGCCCCACGCAATAGGCCCTTTCCAACATAATGGAAGCATCTACAACCTTGAGACATCACAATTCTGGACGAAAGCAATTTTGAACAGGAAAAAGTTTTTAAGAGCAATTGTTTTATATATAGTAAGATTTCATCTATAACAATCAATATATCCTCAGATCTCCCGTCGGTAGACTTGCATTTTTTGCTATTAACGATTTTTATATCGTCAAAAGCGTTTCCCATTGGTTTTCTATGGCAGCCTTAACTGCTCGATGGGAGTGATGGAAACACTATAGAAGAAAGATTTTGATAAATATCGAAAGAATGGACCATTACCTTCGATATTTATATACCAGTATCTTACAACTTTCCAATATTCAAAATTTTTGTCCAAAAATGTTGCGCTTGAGACGCGTGAATGTAAGCAAAAATTTTCAGCTAAGCATTGAACTACGACGTCGCATCCATAACCTGCGCTTCTCTTTCGGAGCCCTTCACTACGGCGTCCTTCATAGCCTTAGTTGCTTTGGGTCGTCAAACCACAATAAACCAAACCAATCTTTCGCTAAAGCGCTATCGTAAGTATAATTCTGTGTAAGCATGAATCAGAACGCGATGGCAAAACTGTCTCCTCGGATACATTCCCGCATAAATATGTTCGACTACGCGTGTTCAAACTGCAGACCCAGCGCCCTCTCTCGTACCCTCGCGTAACGAGTGCGTGCAGGCCTCCGCCCTCGTTTTTGCAACACTGACGAGGTCTGCAGCAGGAGACTGATTTTTATGCCCGCTAACGCGAGACGCGTGGTCCCTTATGAACAGAGCGTGTTCAGAGACAAGACCTTCCGCCGTCTTCCACATTACGACCGAGGTTGGAGGAAGGGGGCTGCGGCTCATGAATACGTAAACGAGCAGGGCTTGCTCCTAGGCCACCGATGTGAGGGAAAAGCGAAAAAGAAAAAGAGATGTGATATTCCAGCGTAGGTGCGCGCGCCGAGCCGTGGGCTCATCAACCATGCACGGCAGCAGCTCACGCGCTGGAAGAGGGAATTGACGGAGTGGCGGACCCTGCTGGGATCCAAAGGATGCAGATCCCGGACGTGACTGAAGATGATCGAGGGACGCGCCTAGAGACAAGAGGAGGTGCTCCTAGCCGTGTTTCACTTGTAGGTATCGTGTTCAACAACCCTAGCAGGTGATGTACTGACGCTGTTCTTTGTTGTGTGCGCCATTATGAAGGACCAGTCCAGTTTGGCTGATCCGTTGTCCGTTTACGGTCGAGAACTATCAAAGAACTTGATGGTGTTAGGTGACGCAGGGTACTGTAGCCTGTGCTACTTGGAAAACTTCCGGCGCTTGTTCTTGGAAGCCAAGAAAATACGAATGATCTGAAAGGATGAGTTGACCTTGGACGGCCAACGATGCGATATAGAGCTATGTAACGTTCAATATTTACTAATTCTGTCAATTGAAATCCAAAGGTGCCCCGCTGTCTCTTCAAATGAGAGGGAGGAAACTTTATGCACACTGCAGCTGCGAATCTTTCAGAGACCTAATTTCTTACAAACAAATAGAAACCAGCTCTTAAAAATATAAACGCGCAAAATTTCTTTGCGAATAATTTACTGAGAAAGTGGATTTCCAACTTTAATTTTGAGAGCCTATTTTATTCATTCCGCCTCAGTGCTGCTGTTTCAGCCATAGTAGGCATCATTCCTAAACTGACTCCACCTTTGTTGTTCCAAATGCTCACAAAGCAGCCCGTTAGACAAAGGAAATGCACTTACTATTGGATATGATGTAATTAGGCACGGTACCCTCAATTACGTTTCCGGAAAGTTCACGGTGATGCATGTCCGCTGTGGCTAGTATATCTCTCTCTCACTTTGTCCCTATTTTCACGGGCAAATTTCACATGACGCCTGGACTTAATTTGCATGCATTAGCATTAGACGAAAAAGACAAAATAAAAGATCTTTACGTGAAACGGCTGGCGTCCTTAGGTATTCTCAGGTCTGCTCAGCATACTGCTTGAGCGCAATAAATGCTTCCCGTTCAGACTTTAAACGCGCAATTATGCAGGTCTTTTTAAAACCAAATCCAAACATCAAAAATGAGGAACGCAGGCCGCTTAACGCAAAGCATTTGTGCGGTTCTATCTGGATATTTTATCCACAAGCCATTCCTTAAGTAAGGTGCGCGACTGACTTTATTCGAATTAGGAAAAAACAAGCACGACGGGAAGTAAAAAGCGGAAATTTAGTTTCAGGCAGAACCACGTTTTCTCCTTTTCTCTTGTTTCAGCAAAAGACACGGGACACTTCGGAAGACGCGATGAAGTAGCTAGTTCAACCAATGACGTACGGAAGCCAGCCCACCGTCTCAAAACAATTTCGCCAGGCGGCTCCACCCCCTCTTATTCCGCAGCCAGTGTCTTACAAGCTCACTCTTTCATTTCTCGAAGCCGGATAAACATGCCTAGTTCCGTCTTTTTTCTTTCCTCGGGAATCAAATTATGCCAGTGCTTACGAATGTGAATTGGGCCTCCCTGCCCAAGATCTGCGCTATAAACTCTCAAGGTTGCCCGCTCAGTTAACGACGATTGCACTAAGCCTCAAATAGCCTCCACAGAACAACTCAAAATTCTCTGAAATGCTAACTGGAAGCTATGTTATTTCGTCCTAAAATAAATAGCTTTAACAATTTACTTTCAACATGTTCTTGTGCTATATCTTAGACTACCTAGTCTGCGATGCCGCCATTGTTCTTTTTTCACTTCTCTCGCTGGCGCCTCCTCTCTTTGTATGTTTCTCGTGAGCACACAAGGATGTGTGTGAGAGGGGGAGCGTAGTGTAGGCGTGCTACTAAGCTTCCATTAAGGCTGGCACCCGAAGTGAGAGCTAGAGAAAGGAAGAAAGGAGAGAAAGAGAGAGGGAAGGAAGGAGGAAAGACGGAGAGCGCGAACGACGCCGCCCAAAACGACGTGAGTTTCGCCGAACATTCCGTATAGGTCTTTCAATGTAAAATTCAGATTGGCCTGGAGCCCTCCGCCGGTTGCGAAGTCAGATATATGTTATGCTTAATCGTGAGTTTACTCGTGCTTGTTACTCTGTATAAAGGAACAAAGTTCATGATTTTGTGGACACTGTTACTACACGAGGTCGCACCACAAGTGCAGCTCACTGCATCACCTCTTATCTTCTCTTTCTCCCGATGTTATTACCTGGGAGGGCAGCACGGATGTTTTCAGTTACGACATATATCATGAGGTCGACACTGCTTGCACCGTAGAAAAACCTCTGTAGTGTTAACGTTGTGGTCAAGCATCTTAAGGAAGGCAAGCAGGTGCGGAAGCAACAGCCTCTGTAAGTCTCAAGCGGAAGTCTCCAAACTTTGCTGAGGCGGTCGCTGGTGTACGTTGTCCGTCATTAACGAAGAGTGAGTGATCGTCTGCCTTGGAGCTAGCTCAGCTGTTTGACGGGTGTAGAAGAAACGAAGAGAGATAACCGCGAAGGGGGCACCGGAAAGGAAGGGAGCAAGTTCTGGGAGCTAAAAATTATGAATAAAGAATACTAGCTCAAAAAAAAAAAAGCAGACAGAGCGAGAGCATCGGGAAGCTGAGAACAGGGGTAATATTTTGCAACATCGGGCCCACTGTCACGCGGGATTCGTTGCAAGCAGAATCCAGGAATCCCTAATCAGAACGGCGCACGGAGTAGCACGCAATGAATCGAGCAACCGCGCAGTGTCAATAAGAAAGGAGCTCTCGGAGGAAGAAAAAAAAAGAATGTCAGCTGGCGGGTGGTTTGTTTGCAAAGCGCAGCGTGAAAGCAATGATTGAAGGGCTCGCGAAGGGATCTCAGATGCGCTGCTGGGGCCACCGTCTGTGGGCCTAATAAAATTACGCTAAACACGTCGCGGACAGAGCCACACCATGCGGTTAACTCCCAGCCATTTTCGTCACCTCCGTGATCGTGTGAGGCTGCGTTCAACCTTATAACGTAGGTGGTGTAGTAGAGAGGGAACCTTCCGAGAGACTAAGCCACTGGGGAACGCCACTCTCACTGCTAATTATGCAGGAAGTTGGGCGAGTTGGTGACTGATGAGAGCAACCGCTCCAGCGTGCACTGCTGGCTTGTATGCTTCTTCTTCTTCGTCTTCGTCCATTACAATGGTGCAAACTTTCAAAGAATCTCACTCCTTCGTGCGCGCTTTGTCAAAGTGGTTGTTGCTGTAGAAGCAAGGATAACAACTTAAAGTGTTCGTCGCCAGGTGCACTCGGCCGCAGTTCACGTGCGATTGGAAGAACATGCGCTGAGGTGAAGTTCGTGCCCTCACGTTTTATCCTCCTTTCTGGGCCTTGTTCAAACTGCGAATCAGCCTTGAATCCCGAGCTGCGGTAACACTTACGCCTCGCTTCCCTGCAGTGCCTGATGCTATGGCGCGAAACCAACGCAAAACGTGGTGTAAGTGCATTCGTTTGGCATCGAGGTCACGTGAATCCATCCTTCTCCCGAAGCCCACGAACTGTTGGGAAACATTGTCATGCTCAGCCATAGTTGGGCTTTAGTCAAGCCAGCGGCATGAAAAAAGATATATCTGGCTCAGTAAAGAGCGTTCTTGAATGACCAAACTGCAGCCATGTACAGGCATTAAGGCCAACTAGCAAGTTATGGCGATACAAAATTATATGGGCTGCCTTTGCAATAAGCACTCGCCGTAGAGTTTGTTCGCGATCCATGACTCCCGAGTTTCCTTAGACATCCGGGAATTTAGTAGGGATAACAGAGCTTGATCCATTTAAATTAGTCCACATCTGTACGCCATAGCAACTGCTAAAACCAAAGTACACAGTGCTGCTGCCGTTCCCTGTGTCAGCTAGTGAATCGAATCTCGCTAGCAGCCATCCGCATTGCTAGATAAATTACGTCTGATTGAAGCCCCGGCGAAAACCGCGAATACAAAGGCCAGAAGCTGTGCATATACGGCCTTGAAGAAAAGTGCGACCGATGTCCTCTTCAGATATGAGAGCAAAAGCTTGGTTTGTCGGCGTTATTCAAAATGCATTTCCTCTAATTTTTGTGTGGCCTTGAACGTAGACAAAAAAATTATAGAGCTAGGCTTCCCGGTTCAGCGCATGAATCAACGAAAGTTGTGAATGATAAATGAGTGAGTGAGGATGGTGTACGCATTAATGCATCTCAAAAAATAACTGAGCGCTGGAAACGAAAGAAACTTGCAAGGCTACCGGCTTACCTTCAAGCCTTGCGGCAGCATGGCATCGCTTCAAGGCTCGCTTTCTGTGCTACGCGGAAAATAAATTATCTTTAAGTTCTAAGACTCAGAGCGATGTTAATGGAATTCCCTCACGAATTAACCGCGCCTCAGTTCACTGCAATATGAATGCCCATGCGGAGTTTCCGAGCGATTTTCCACGGTTCTGCGGAGCCGTTTTATCGCTGCTGCTTCCCGTCGGATACACACGCAAGAAGAGAATAAGCGTTAAATGAAGCGCCCATCCCGAAATTACAAGCCAAGATGGATTGCTCCGAACCCACGCATCACTGTCCGCTCGCGGTCCAGTCTCTACTGACGCATTACATCTCATCCAAGCGCCGGCGATGTAATCGCTCGGCCAAAAACTCTTTGAACGGACGGCGGCCCGAGAAATTACGCAAGCCTTGTCTTTAAAATATTATCCAATCGTTCGTCGGGCTGCCCAGAATATTTCTCGATCTTGAAATCCCACGGGCTTTCTTAATTTTGCTTTAAAATGTTTCCAAAGAACACAGCTCGTTCTCTTTTCTTCCCTTTCTCTCGCGCCTGCCAAAGCGTGTGTAACAGACTAAGAAATTTTCAGTAACATTCATGTTCTTTGCGTGCAAAGCAGAAGACGCCATTTCTCAAGCGAGAAGAATGCGCAGCTGAAATGAAGAGCTAGGGGAAGTAGACAAACGTGTTGGCTTTTATAGAGTGTTAGCTCTAATGAGCTCGGTCGTTGTCGGCGCCGTCTACGCAGTAATAAGTGTACGCATGTGGACGCAGAATGTGGTCAAATTACTTTGTGGAGAATAAAACCCAAATAACTAATAGTTACCAGCTAACACAGGACCGCATGAGCAAGACACCAAAGAGTCCTCAGAGGGGTACAGACAAAATGTTTTGAGTGTGCATTTTTACCTTGAAAGGCGCATACGGGCCAAGTAATAATGAAAATCAGCTGAAAACATCAGTGTACAGCTTTAATAACTAATTACAAACTATATTCTGTACTGGCAATGTCGGTCTCGGTCATTGCCAGCGCAGAAGTGTACCTTGACGTCACGGTCGAACGGGCAACCCGAACTATCACAACACCGATAACGTCCACGTCACCGGCAAGTACAACGACTGAGTTTGGTGACAACAATACAGGGGACAAGTGCACGTTTATGTCACTCGATGTGGGTGGAAACTTCAGGCGGCTTCTCGGAGAACGTTCAAAAATCGTATCAAATTACGTTCCCCTCAAAGGCTGATCTCCTGCCTGCCTGCTTCAAGGCGTCGCCTTACGCCCACGAAACAAATCATATCCTTGTGTGCGTTAGAAGTTTCGTGTCTGTACCCGTCTAACATAATGCACACATACGAGGGGTGTTCAATAAAGATTTCCCCTGACTCACTTCTACTTATTGGAGGATGCTGAAACTGCGCATATGTAATGACTGAAGTCACTATAGGTCACGTGCCAATGTGCAATTCTCAGGTAATAACGGTCTTTCTTTTATAGGTGCTGAAGTGGTGTGAGGTGTGATAATGGGTTCAGTGGAATACAGAGCAGTCATCAAGTTCCTGTACTTGAAAGGCCGCAATCCAAGGATACTTTCGATGAGATAAAAGAGGTTTATGGGGAAGATTTCTCAGCATATGATGCAGTGAAGAACTTGCATCGTCAATTCAAATGTGGTCGGAGTTCAGTGGAAACGGTTCCGATTTATGGGGAAGATTTCTCATCATATGATGCAGTGAAGAACTTGCATCATCAATTCAAATGTGGTCGGAGTTCAGTGGAAACGGTTCCGATTTATGGGGAAGATTTCTCATCATATGATGCAGTGAAGAACTTGCATCGTCAATTCAAATGTGGTCGGAGTTCAGTGGAAACGGTTCCGATTTATGGGGAAGATTTCTCATCATATGATGCAGTGAAGAACTTGCATCGTCAATTCAAATGTGGTCGGAGTTCAGTGGAAACGGTTCCGATTTATGGGGAAGATTTCTCATCATATGATGCAGTGAAGAACTTGCATCGTCAATTCAAATGTGGTCGGAGTTCAGTGGAAAAGGTTCCGATTTATGGGGAAGATTTCTCATCATATGATGCAGTGAAGAACTTGCATCGTCAATTCAAATGTGGTCGGAGTTCAGTGGAAACGGTTCCGATTGCAGGACGACCCCACTCCGCTGTCGATGAGCACACTATCCAGCAAGTGGAGTCCACCATTTTAGAAAATCGCCCCGTAACCGTTGGATTCCTAGCCGAAAATGTCAAGATTAGTGTGGGGTCCGTGGAAAAAGTCATTTAGGACCATCTTCATCTGCGTAAGGTATCCGCTCACTGGGTTCCCCCGCAGCTCACACCTTTCCAAAAGCAGGAACGAGTCGAACGCTCTCAGGCTCATTTGTGCATGTGCCATGGAAACCAGGAAGACTTTTTCAACAGACTGATTACGCAGGATGAAAGCTAGTCCCATCACTATTATCAAGAGATTAAAGTCTAGTCGGTTAAAGAGAAGCACTTCGACTCACCGCCTCCAAAGAAGGAACGCGCCCAGCCCTCGGCGGGCAAGGTCATGCTCACAGTGTTTTGGAACCAGCACAGAGTAGTCTTGATGGATTTTCTAGAAAAGAGTACCACGATTACTGGGGCATACTATGCTTCACTGCTGTGGAAATAGCGGGAGGCCATCAAAAGCAAGAGGCGTGGCTTGCTCACCAAAGGTGTCCTCCTGCTGAAAGACAACGCCCCAGTTCACAATTCACGTTGCCCAGATGGAAGTACGCGGCGGCGGCTTTCAAGTTCTACCGCATCCACCTTATTCACCCGACCTCGCACCATCGTACTTCCACCTCTTTCCAACAATGAAGCCATATTTGAAGGGCAAGCATTTTCCAGATGATGAGACTCTGATTTCTAAAGTCACAACATGGCTTTTGGAGCAACCTGTCGACTTCTACATGCGAGGTGTTTACAGTTGCATAAAAAGATGGGAGAAGTGTGTGTCCGTGGGTGGCAGCTATGTAGAGGAGGACTAATAAATCTGCAAAGTTTCGTTGCTCTTCGTGCAAAGGAAGTGGGTCAGGGGAAATCTTTATTGAACGCCCCTCGTATTGTGCGCTTATATTACGTTCTTTCGCCGACGTTAAAACACCTGCTTTTTTTTTGCTTTTGTTTGCATTACAATTCACGAAGGATGCATTGAGGGGTACCGCGTAGACCATGGTTTAAGTTAAAGCTGCTGCCATTTTCTTAAATTACTGCGCCTTTAAGACGGTTGAGTTGCAAGCGGCACGACTAAAAGTACGTAAATAAAGCTCTTAAGGTGCGCATCTTATCTGAAAGCTTTTTCCCAGTAAGGAGAGCGGCAGCGATTTCGCGAGCGCAAAAAAAGCATGTAAGCAAAAAAAGGGGCACCCACCGCGATGGCACAGTGATTAGGGCGCTCGGCTACTGAGCCGGAATTCCTAGGTTCGAACCGGGCCGCGGCGGCCGAGTTTCGATGAAGGCGAAACAAAAAAAAAGTTCCTACGGCACCTCTTTCTCTTTTTTCTTTCTTTCCCACCTTCCTTCCTTTCCTCGCGGTGCATTTGAGATGTCCACCAAGAAGGTAGACAGCTACTGTGCCATTTTTTTTCCACAAAAATTTAAAACAAAAAAAAAATCTGCAATTTTAAAGTAAGCCGATTCTCGGGGTACATACGTCTTCACCCCCCCCCCCCCCCCCGCTCTTTCCGGAGTTGTCATTAAATAGGTAAATAGGGGGGGGGGGGGGGGGGGGTCGTGACTCGTCAGTGTTTGGAACACAACCAAGAACCCAAACGTTAAAAAAAAGCCACTTCCGCAAGCTGGACTCAGATGAGAAGAAAACGCTTTGACGGCCAATGGACTGTCTCTCTTTTCGTCGCGCAAAATGTCAGCCCGCTTTGTGGAGGGGCCGCGTTTTTGTCTAAATGGAAATGCATTCGCTTTAGCGCGACGGTTACGCTCAGAGGTGTCAAGGCCTCTGCACCACCCGAGAGGTCGTTCAGTTCGCGTCGCTTGAAACCACTCGATTCAGATGTCGAGATTCGGGCAAACTGAAAACGCATTTCCGTCTTGCCAATGCGCGTCGCTGAAAGGGCGCAATTCCTGCTTCAAGCACTAAAAAGGTGCAAGATGCGCTTAGGGTTGGCATCCATAGGCTGCAGCAAAATGCAAAAAGAGTGCGCACTGAATTTTTCTTTCATTTTAACAAACTTTACACAGACGCCTAAGGCCGTGGACTAAAGGCATCGAGTCACACACACTACTCAAAATAGAGCTATACGAAGAAGTATGCGAACCTCACTGAAGTAAACACACTCGGGCACAGCAGTTCCGCCGTTCTTCTTTTATACGTTCCTTTATGCCGTGTCATACGCACAGTAGAGATGCCCAAATGCTGCTAAGCCTTTCATCCGGAATGACACAGGGCGATCATAGTCGAAACAAGACAATGGAAAAATAACTTAAAGGTAGGCGGGATCTAATGGTGAAGGCAATCCCCCAAGATGGAGTAAATTTGTAATAACGGATTAATTATTCATTCGCATTCACCCAAGCGAAGCCGTAAGGCTACAAAGGGAAGATATACAGCGTCCACAGAAACTTCGTTGTTAAAGAAAAATTGGTCCTGGTACGAGGTTCGAATCCAGGACCACTTACAATAGAAAATACAATAGAAAACAAGTTGGCGCAAAGTTTTAACTCGAGGAACGTATAAGCCCCGATTAATTAAATGCGAACTATCAGTGAAGGAGAAGCCTCAGCCCTGTCTGCCCTTCACTGCCCTTCCATTCCTATCTGACTCCATCGGCTCGGGAGACCTAAAATAAGCTTGTATTCCACGTTGCGCAACTGTCATCCGAGCACTCAGACTACTCTTCGCAGTTAAGCACGCACCATTTGTCACGCACAGGCAGAAGATATCCGTAATGTCGATATCGATAGGATAAGAGACGCAGAGGGCACGTTAAGATCCTCGTTCCAGCTTTTCCGGCTTTCCCAGCGACAAATTCGAACAAGCTCCGATCAGTGTACGGTAACAAGAAAGGGATGGAAAAGATAGGGCCGACGATGTACAGAGCTATTCGGAAAAAAAAAAAAAAGAAATGAAAAGCTTCTACGGTTGCCTAACCTATTGCACACTACAGCGGCCTTGTGTAGGATTTGTAGCAAGACACTAAGCCAACCTTTTCTCATCGCTGCAATCACAGATAAGAAGTTTTTGTGCCTCTGTTTTCACAATCTCGTGTCTAAGCTCACTATATCTCAGTAAGCACGATCTGGCTTTTCTGAGCGTCAGATTGAAGCCACCAAAGCAGTTTTAATAGATGGGCTGTCTCACAGTTGTTCTTGATCGATATTAGTTATTAATAAGGGGAAAAAATGCCGCAGTAGACAGCAGCTTACTTGATTGGCTAGCTTAATGGGACCAGTTTTCAAGAGGGAATATGTTTGAACATGTTGATTCGTCGTCACACAGAAAGCATAGCGCAGCAACTACAGAGGACGAGGCGAGGACAGCTCAGAAATAAAGCACATGTGAGCTTATTGAAATAATTAACATTTTTATTTTGTTTGTATCGAGTTTGTATCGAGTTTTTGTTTGTTTCGAGCAAGCCAAAATACGTGTTCGTATTGTGGCTTACAAAAATAATTAAAAATTCAAATACAGCACGTAAAGCGAGTAATATGCCTGCAGTAGCATGCTAGGCTAATAACCAGGCAGACCTCACCTTTATTCGTTAAAGTCTCCATCTCTGACTGATACATTGTGGGCTCTCGGCGGTGTCAGATGTTTGAATGACGAATTTTTTTTTTTTGTCGCTAATGGTTCAGCATTTCTGGTTTATAGGTTTATGGGGTTTAATGTCCCAAAGCGACTAAGGCTATGAGGGACGCCGTAGTGAAGGGCTCCGGAAATGTCGACCACCTGGGGTTCTTTAACGTGCACTGACATCGCACAGTACACGGGCCTCTAGAATTTCTCCTCCAAAGAAATTCCAGCCGCCGCGGCCGGGATCGAACCCGCGTCTTTTGGGTCAGCAGCCGAGCACCATAACCACTGAGCCACCGCGGCGGCGGTTCAGCATTTCTGCCTCGACACCCTTTCTCTGAAGCCAGTAATTTATAGAGATCTTTTTCTTTTGTGACCGCAATCCATGCTGTTTAGGTGTTCTTGATGAGGTTCAGTACCTTTAATAACGCATTTGTTTAGAACGACACGTACCAGTACCAGTAACCGGCTGTGTCAACACAGGGAAGAAACCAAGTATAATTCTTTCAACATGAGCAGTCGTTGGTTAGCCGTCATATTTCTATGCGTTAACGTTGTTATGGTTTTAAAACGCCCTGTTTGTTACGTCGACATGTAGAGACTGAAGAAGCCATCGTTTAAAAACGAAAGCCTGAGGAGTGAGAAAGCCCTGATTAATTTTATAGATCTCATTTCTGCTTTCGCCTTCTAAGAAAACATAATTGCAAACTTTGTTCTTTTTTCTCAAAGATGTTTGTCTGCACAGTGTCTTCAATCTAACTAATATTTAGCCACATTGTTTTGCAAAGCCCTTAAGGAGTTTTCAAAGCATCTGACATCCGGAATCTGGCAAGTTAATTAGAATCCTCTTTTTATAGATACTCAAGAAGTTAAACACCTCACCAGCTGAGTTACAGCGACCAGACTGTATGCGAAAGCAGTGGTCTACTTATCCATGGAAATGACAGCAGTTAAGGGCATGTTTCCCGGATCTGCGGCGTCTGCTTTGGCGTCGGCGCTGACGTTGGTGTTGGCGCCGTAATATGAAGGAGGAGTGCGAGGAGGAAGGACAGGAAGAAAAGTGAGCGACGCTGCGCCAAACGTTGATTCCCTGATCCCTGACGCGCCCACTGTGTTAGCACCGCTTCATGGGTTTGTGGCGACCTCTGTGCGCAGCGAAGCGAACTAGTTCTTGCTCCGCTTGCCGCTTGCGCACAGCGTTGTCCAAGTGCAAACACCTTATAGTAGCCACGCCAAAGCCGTTGCGGCAGTTATTAATGTGTCGCAGTCGCAGGCTTTGCGGCGTTCCGTGGTGTCACGCGCGTCTACGCAAACCAAAAAGCAATGCTGCTGGTGTTGAAGACAAGACCGCAGCCACATAGACAATGGAAACAGCATAAAGCAACACTAAGAAGATCACAACCAGAAGAAAGGTAAGAAAAAACCAGAAACAAGTGAATATAGGTATATTCACAGCCGTGGTAACCTTAGGGAAATTTTTTCGCTTCTCTCAACGCACGACGGTAAATTATGCTTACGAGGTTTTCGTACAGGAGTTCCCCTAGGCCCAACGCGCTGCACGACTCGCTGATGAAGACAAAACCGTGCAAGGCACATTCTTTTCACCCGCGCTTGTTCCTCGCGCAGCGCCTGCACATCGATTCAGCCGCATGGCCTCATGGGGTGGCCGACGATGCCAACGACGCCTTCTGCCCGCAAACTCCTGGCCCCCTTCGAGTTCCATGCGCTGCTCGGGATCTCTTCGCGGGCAGGTCATTTGCAAGCTGCCTCAGACACGAGCGATGTACGAACAAGGCCTTAAGCAGGCGCTTCGCTTCCTGCATACACCCTGCCGCCTGACTCCGCTCATGGGAACAGCTCCTTTCGCTCTTTCTCCTCTTTCAGTTTAGTTTCGTTGTTTCTCGTGGTACTGGGAACACGTCGCGCGAGTAGTGACACATTATTTAATGTTCAAAGAAGACAGCCTTAAGCGAGAAACCTTCGTTGCCAGTTTTACCGTTGTACAGCGAACGGAGCCACTGCTGAAAAGAAGTGAAATTCATCGCGTTTTAAGACAAATATCGCTGAATAAGCGGAAACCCCATTACGAACACACGTAAATAATGTACACACGGCTAACGGCTAATCTCTAACTACTCAATCTGAAACTACACATGTAAAAAAAGGGTTCAAAATTAGGCTTTCATCTTTATATTTTTTAATCTATTAGTAGCACAAGAAAGTAGTTTTTCCATGTTGGTTGTGCAACCGGGCAGACACCTAAGTTAGAGGATAATTGTCACCCCCAATCTGCTAACACTCAATTAACTTTTTAGTCATCGTTTGACATAGTTTTCTCGGCACCGCAAAAACTGTCAACTACGTGGGGCATGGCCAATGACGCAAAGAAAAAAGAAGACTGCAGAAGAACCCGCAGTGGGTACGCGCCATTATCTAGAGGACAACAACAACAACAACTATGGCACAATGTCAACTATAAGGACATGGTGGTTTATCTCACTACTGTCATACAGCGGCCAAACAGTTCAGTGTCGAAATGACACAATACGTGAGTACCGGGTAGCAGTCATAGCAGTAATAACGGGTGTTTTTTTTTTTTTTTTTTTGGCCGACCACTGCCAAAGTTGGACTCGCACCACATTTTTCGATGGTACTCCAGTACCGTCGAAAGCTGGCATGGAAAGCAAGCTGGCATGGAAATATTTTACATGTCTTGCCTTAAAAAGTGAGGAGACAAGTGCAGGCAAGGCACCTGGGCAAGGCACGCTCGGATTTCGAGAATCGCACACAAGCCCTCTCTGTAAACAATGTGGTGCGAGTTCTTTCTCAACTGTTGATTCCTAAGTAATTCATTTAATCCCAGAGGTGGGCAAACGCCCTCATTTTCGCCTTTCCTCCCTCATCTTCAACAATAAATTCTTTTCCCTCTCTCACCCTCATATTTTAAATTTATCTGGCCCTCCCCCACCCTCACCCTAACTTCGTCGAGCCTCCCTCGCGCACCCTCACGATCAGCAGTTTTAACATTCAATTTGTTATTCCTTACTGTCGATATGTGCCGATGTTACTGCGTCGCACAAAAAGCAAACAGTTGTACATTGCGTCCGCTTTCGGCTGTGTTCACTCGCTTGGATCCTTTGAGCTTAGCACTCCGAAAAGGTCAGAAGCCAACAATGTGTCCAAGAAATAACAGAGAGAGAGAGATAACTTATTTTTCAGCTCAAGTCTGAGCCTTCTTAGTTGCCCGTTTGGTGGGCGCTATTTATCGGCGGTGGCGGAGTAGGGCCACGTGTCCCTTGGATGTGTCGGATGTGGGCGGCGAGGAGCGGCCAGAGGGTGGGCTGCAGAGAGGTTGGTGGAGCGGTCCATCGGGCCCACGTGAGGTGAAAGGGGGGAGGCACGGTAAATAACAGAGGTACTGCGCTCAAGCTGTAGCCGATCACTGGCAGCAGTTTGGGTAAGTATACTAAGTAAGTATACCATATATGGGTAAGTATACCATATATGGTACTTGCAACGAAGCAGCAGCTAAAATGAACTGTGCCGCGAGAATCGGGGCCGTGAAAAGCACAGGAAAATTTTCACGAAGCCCTAAGTAGCCAATCAGAGGCGAGTGCGAGGAGTACTGCAGCCAGAAAATTCTCCCAGACGTCAGGCGAAGAGAGACTGCAGCAATCGGGCCAACCTGCCTACCGATGCGCATTTCGCAAGCTTGGAGGGGGCGGTCCGAAAGCCTATAGTTCGCTGCACACGCGCGAGAGAAAAATTCAGGCCGCTGACTGATGATTGAATGAATGCACGAAGTGCCCACATTTCGCTTTTTTTAATTCTTAGTAATAGGGCAAAATACTGCGAAAGTGAAATCCGCTGAATCCACATTTGAAAGATTATTTTTGGACAAGCAGACCTTTCCATCGGGCGAGGAGGACATCGTAAACGCTCCCTCTCTAGGCTGTTGCAAAATGGTTCCCCTGCCGCTTCCACCGCGCTACACAACCGCCCAGCGAACAATGTGGCGTCGCCCAGGGAGCTCTAAATGGAAATATCTATATCTCCAGGACCTCGACAACGTGGAGTGGATTTGCATTTTAGCTGCAGTGTCAGGAAGCACTGAAAAGCGTGTAGTCGCATCAACCACAGCGCGCTCAAGCCAGCTGGAGTCGGCGAGCACTCAAGTGGCGACAAGAAGCTCGTACGAAACTGCTGTGCAAAGAACTTATCGGCAAATTTTTTGAAAGAGACCGCGTTAGAAAGCACAGGAGCTTTTTTTTTTTTTTTCAGAGTCAGGTCTCGTGATGGGTGATGAAGCCGGTGGAGCGCGTTGCTCGAAGAACCCGCTTAAAGCCGCAGCGATGGCGATCTATGCCGTTCATTGCAAGAGCACGCTGAATGCAGTAACTGTGCACATCCCAGATTGAGGAGGACAACGCGATGCTTCTGGCCTACCACAGTGCTCGTGAGGAACAGAAAAATCTTGCATGACACGCGGCTGTCACTGCAGGGTCAGATCCGACGTCAGAAGAGGCCACGCCCGATACACGAAATTGCAAGCCCACCTGGCGGGTGTCGTGCGGGAGAGCACCTGCAGGCACAAAAGGCGATGTAAACAAAATAACACAAGCAGCGAATTCGCGCGAACCCCCTTACAGCACCCAACCAACGTTACTACAGGCATAGCAAAATTATTTTCTAGCAAAAAACTAGGTCCCACTGACATTCGCCCTTGAGGTTAGGCGAATTTCACTTATAGCTGGAGTGCGTGGTCGAGTGCGTGATCGTGGTCATGGACGACATGGTGGCTTGGTCGCAACATCGTTCGGAACGAGTTTTTGTTTCGTGACGCAAACGGCAGCGGTCTCGCATATCTAAGCCCCCTTGAGGCAGCGAGCAAAGCGGGGCAAATATGCAGTTTCCTCGCTGGCTCGATACCTACAGCTGACTTGCCTATAGTGAGCTAATCCTAAGGCTGTATCATCGCGAATCCTAGCTCACCGCGCTTCCGTCACCAACCAGGTACCCGATGGCGATGGTTCATGCAACATCTCCTCTACATGCTGCGTGTTCCTTGCTGATTATTATTCAATGCCCGCAGAAGCAGTGCGAGTGAACCTTAAATTCGCTTTAGCAGCCCAGAGCAGGTTTCACGGACCCGTCACCCTCGCCGCGAGGCTTAGCCTCGCACTCACCTTCGATGCTGAAGCAGCAACGAAGAAAGAACGGCGGTATGACGATCGCATCTGAGGTCGCATTTTCCAGCCGCGAGTGAGCTGCTTGCGCATGCGCATTACTGTCGGCTCCAGAACTTTTCAGGCGCGGTCTGCGCTGCCGCACTTATCAGCGATAGAGACCATCCCCCGGGTGCAGAGGCCGGGAACAGTGACAGTGCGCCATGCCGCTGCTTCCATGGGCAGCCGGCGCATCGTAGCATTTCCTGCGGCCAGGCTTTTTTCTTTTTGTTTTTGTTGTCTGCCTCTGGCCCGTCTAGATGAAGGGATATCGAGACTGCTTCAGATGCGCAAGTTTCGCCATGCATGCGCATGTAATAGCTTGGGCGACGTTTTTAGGAGTTCGTCTTGTCTGCTGCACATTAATTAAAAAAGCGGTCTGAAATAATTTTCGCACCCCTTCGTTTTAATTCCCAAACATAATGAGCACTAACTTCCGCAGATTGAACTAAGCACCTTTAATGACCGCAGGAGATGTGCATAATACATCCATACGACGAGGCACTTCATATGCTAGATTTTTCTGATTTCTTCTTCGGCGGCTGTATAGACTCCACGGCCGTGCTGCTAGGCCTTCTTGCACTCCTCTTATTTCCTTGCTTGATTGCATACTCTAAAGTACGGTGGGTGGCTATTTGCGTCGGCTGTCTGCAACAGGTAGCAGTCCCCGAGCTTCAAGCTGGCGAGCAGAAAAAGAATGCCTCACCTCTGAGCTCGCGGGGATATGTATACGTTCTCTGTCAGTCATGAGAATTAACCGTACACGACCAAGTCAAAACTATGGTCACACAGCTGACTGGTGCCGTGCGCCTAGCTGTTTGGGCTAGATACACCGGTTGTCAAGACAGCCAGGCTAATCTTAACGGCTGTTGTTGAACCAGTGCTTGTTACTTTTAACTATTGGACACATGTCATGACTGCGGCCACTGCCACAAGCAGAGGTAAACTGCAATATGACTGGCGTTTTAAAAATTTTACGCGCAAAATAGAACAACAACGAAAAGACATTCAGAAAAAATCGTCCAAATGCTAACAATCATAAGGCTACCACTCCATCAGTCGAAATTCAGCAATGCCAAAACATAGAATCTGATGCAGCGCAGCCGCTTCGGACCGTGTTCGCAATCTCGGCGGCAATTCACTACTGAAGCAAGCGACCTGATTTTATTCCCCTTGTTTTCACACTGCAAGCCATCTTTGCCCGTCCTGCAAAAGAAGGTTGCACTTTGAGGAGGGTCGTAAAAACAGCGAAGCATGACGGCTGAGCAATAAATGCGCGCACTATAGCGGAAGACGCAATAAAAGTCACGGGCACGTCGGAGTGTGTCGTATACGTTTTCTGTTACGGCCTATCCAGACGCGAACTCTGACAACATTGCCAAACCAACATTGCGTAACTCAGTAGCGCGGTAGAGCAGTAAGATAATCAGAGAATTCCCGCGCAGTTCTTTTTTTTTCTGCTTGAAGTCCTCTTTGCCATTGTTTTGTAGTTAGCATTAGCAAGCACCATAAAGATATATATAATGAAACATTGAAAATCCTCCTCAAAAAAGTGCATGTTTATATACTACTGCGAAATAGCGCATTCACTGAAGAAAATTCGAGACTGTATAGCCTGCTTCTACAAATCTCTAAGGATTTCCTCCTTTAGTCCAGAGGGCAGTATTTCAACCGCCTGTTGCGCACAGAGTTTTCTCGAGCAGGTCTTAAACATTTATAACTGGAAATTTGATTCAACAGCGAGACTCCACGGAATGCGTAACCTCATACATAAGGCTCTTATTTTTTTCTCTCTGCAAGATACTCGTACTATCCTTTCGTTCAGGTCAAGGACACCATACTAAATCTCAGTGCCGAGATAATTCGCTTTCTCTTCTTCCAGTGCCGGTTATCTTCAATATACCTTAATGTAATTTATGCTTTCCTGCGATTCAAACTTTCTAGTGTACTCCCCCGAAGCCTCAAGCATGAGGCCTTTCTACGCAGCTGCAGCCAACTTGATCATAAAGAGGAAATTAATTTGATTTAAATCTTTTTATGCGAAGCATATTACTAGAGCTACACTACAGCCCGTCGAGCGCGGCGGTGGAGCTACCATTGACCTTTAGCGTGACCACGTGACACCACGTCACTACATGACGTCACAGCAGAGGAGAGATGGGCTGCCGGCTCGCGCGGTCGGCCGCGGCGGTGGAGGCGCCACATCAGAGGCGCTGCAGCTGACCATGTGACGCTACAGCAGCGGTATAAAGCTGAGCTTGCCTCGCTCTCCGGGCACTTACGAGGCGGCCAGGTGTTGGGATGCCGCCTAGAACCAGGGCTGATTTGAACGAGAAGCGAAAGCTTCAGCGTGCCACAGAGACCGATTAAGAGCGGGATGAACGTCAACCAAGGAAAGCCATGTATTACCAAGCCTAGCCATCAATATGCTTCGCATCTGACTAGGCTTAACCTTAGCTAAGCCTCAGCCATTTTTTCACCATCCCCTCGGAACAAACATTTCTTTCCGACAAGTGCGGAAAGTATTGAGATAATGAACATTTTTACTCGGGACATTCTAATTACCTATTCAGCCGCCGCGGTGGCTCAGTGGTCATGGTGCTCGGCTACTGACCCGAAAGACGCGGGTTAGATCCCGGCCGCGGCGGTCGCATTTCGATGGAGCGGAAGTTCTAGAGGCCCATGTACTATCGCGCTCAATATGAGTTGCAACGCGTAGTCATCGACCGGGGCTCGTTCCGTGGTGTGCCTCCTCCAAACAGTCGCTCAGAATTCTGGGGGAAACTGCTGTTCCAGGAAACAACAGCACCCCCGCTCAGGAAAAAGTTTCTCTCAGAATTCCGAGCGACTGTTTGGAGGAGGCACACCACGGAACGAGCCCCGGTCGATGACCGCGCGTTGCAACTCATATTGAGCGCGATAGTACTGTGCGATGTCAGTGCACGTTAAAGAACCCCAGGTGGTCGAAATTTCCGGAGCCCTTCACTACGGCATGTCTCATAGCCTGAGTTGCTTTGGCCGAGAAAACGAAAAAGAAAAGAGCTCCCTTATTTCTTGCTGTCGTATCATGACGAAATAAAGGCGCAAAGCTTCGCTAACATCACACGCGGAGCCCAATTTGGCGGTTCTTTCCTTATCGAAGTCATTCGCCGGTACTGCCACTTTTCCCGTTCTGTCCCAAGACGATAAGGAAAATGTGTAGGAACGGGGACAGGAGAGAGCTGCCTAATGGCATCTTCCCGAGGAAATAACGGCCAGTGCTGCTCGGAGTGCACTTCATATAAAAGCGCACTTCTGGCTCAGTCCACAATCCATACCGCTTCGTTCCCGCCCTCACACTTGCAGTTCGCTTTTTTTCCATCACTCACAATTAGGATATGGCGCGAAAAGGAAAAACGCAATCGGCCCATTTTCAACTGACATTTCCGTATGCACATCTGTTCTTGCCGGGTGGTTTGCTTCTTGCTAACGAAGAGCAGCTCGAGCTCCCACGTGAACGTGTCTTCAATCTGCCTCTCCTTTCTAACTGGATCAGAGACAGATTAGATTCATAGCCCATCTTAAAGACAAGGTTTTAATTCGCGTTAGGCGGCTGGCAACCGAGAGATATCAGCAACTGGAATACGGCGATGACATAATTTAATGGCCGGCAAGTATAGCCTAAGCGTTTAACATCCGGCCCTGCCCGCATCGTTGATTGTTGTCTTGGAACGAGCAAGTTGGCTTTTCCCGTCATACCTCGGATCCATACTGCATTTTGATCTCCTTACAGTATACGATAGCTAAATTGGGCTGTGGGCTGCGTATAGAAAAGGCAACGGGAAAGATATTGCGTGAAATCGGCGTCGTAGCTATGATTTCTTTATTATTCATTACGTACTCTTTTTCACACCTAGAGACACATTCAAGGCGTTTCCGAAGGTAATTTCAAATAAACTACTGAGCCATAGAGGTTTTTCAAAGTTTTCAAGCAGCGAAGGTTCTGTAGTACGCCTTTAGTGACTTGTGTCTACACGGCATACGCGATATACCTCTCCCAGGGGATCTCAAGAAACAACCTTGTATCAAGAGAGAGAAAGAGAGAGAACTTTATTTCACGTCTCAAATGTATGCTACTCCGGGCCGGCTGTAACTCGCGAAATACGACGCTTTCCGTCTGTGGTGTGGCCTCGGTACCGAGGCTTCCGACAGACACCGCAGCCTACGCTGCCAAAATACAAGTGCTTCTTCTCACGGTGCACTCTGCTTTCTCGTCTCCGCGCGTTCCTGTAGTAGCGAACCTCAAGCCTCCTACATACATACACCATAGCGGCGTCCATTCCGGGCGTAGATTCTGCTCACACACTCGCTCTGCTGCCGGCGGTGGGAGCCCAGACAGGCGATTCGATCCAACTCTGCCATTTCATCCGTGCTATACAAGGAACCTTTACAACCCTGTGGAAGAGGATGGCAGCAAGCCGGATGACGACACACGAAACGCGGATAAGCAAACCCTATTCTCCTCGCTCCTTATTTCCGTTCCCTTGCTCCTGCCCTCTGTCGGTTGGTGGTGGGAAGCGGCCCTCCTGCGCCCCACGGGGCCCGTACGTTATAGCAAGCGTACAGCGGACAAACAGAGCCGAACCACTGCAGCTTTCACTCGCATTGCACCCGGAATTCAGTCCCCAGAGTTGCTGCTAACCTTGCGGGACGAGTACTCAGGCGAACCACATATTAAGTACATTAAGTACCCGATCAGACTTCGAAAAACCAAACAGGAAATTTAGTCCGCAGAAACTGCATTGAGCAATTGAAAATTCTTCCTCTAAATAGCGAAATTCGGCAACTCATGTTTTAAGAATCGAATCCCAAGCGCTTATGTCAGCCGCTCACATTTGGCGATGAACGTAGGTACAATGAGCAACGATGAAGGTGGTGCATCTGGGGGTGGTTCGCGTCCACCCGTGTTCCTGTTTTGCACTGAAACCCTTGCTAGCTAGCACACCGCCACTGAAAATAGTCGTTAAAGAAAGGTCAAGCTTGTCATCTCACCCGTGCCCATAACCCTCAAGAGAAAAGTATACGACAGCTGTATCATACCGGTACTGACCTATGGGGCAGAAACGTGGAGACTAACGAAAAGGGTTCAGCTTAAGTCAAGGACAACCCAGCGAACGATGGAAAGGAAAATGACAGGTGTAACGTTAAGAGACCGGGAGTGGGCGGAGTGGGTGAATGACATCCCAGTCGAAATCAAGAGGAAGAAATGGGCTTGGGCAGGGCATTTAATGCAAAGGCAAGATAACCGCTGGTCCTTAAGGGTAACAGAGTGGTTTCCAAGAGAAGCCAAGCGTAGAAGGGGGCGTCAGGAAGTTAGGTGGGCGGATGAGATTAAGAAGTTTGCAGGAATACGGTGGCCGCAGCTGGCAGAGGGCAGCGTTAATTAAAGAGACATGGGAAAGGTCTTTGCCCTGCAGTGGGCGCAGTCAGGCTGATGATGATGATGAACGCCCTCTGACGTCTTCGGAAAAGAGAGAGGCAGCGTGGAGCACATTGTGCTCCACGCTGCCGCCAACGTTACACGGCTGCCAAGCCGATAGCGGAGCGACAGAGCAAGACAGGCCCATGCCACACTCAGGAAAGAAATCAAGGCCTCGCCCTTAGGTAGCCGGAGATTGGCGCAGTGGGGATCGTTCTTTGCTTGTTACGCTCGAAGGTAAACATGGAAAGCGTCCCAGGTGATCGGCGCCAATGGAGCCGTGGAATAAGGACCCCACCCGTATGCTCGAAAAACTCCCCTTCTGTGTAATAAGGCCCGCCGCGGTGGATTAGTGGTTTTGGCGTTCAGCTGCTGACCCGGAAGACGCGGGTTCGAATCCGGTCGCGGTGGTAGAATTTCGATGGAGGCTAAATTCTAGAGGCCCGTGTACTGTGCAATGTCAGTGCACGTTAAAGAACTCCAGGCGGTCGAAATTTCCGGAGCCCTTCACTACGGTGTCCCTCATAGCCTCAGTCGCTTTGGGACGTTAAACGCCACAAACCAACCAACCAACTTTCTGTGTAAGTTTTCCTCCCCCTCCACCTCCTACTGCGGAATTATTTAGACACACTAGGAGTCTTTAACGTGCGTTGCATCACACAGCACACTGATGTATTTCGCATTTCGCTGCCGAGCGCTGTAACCCCTGAGCCACCGCTGTGAGCGAATGAAGAGACGCTGAAAATGTCATTCTGAGTAGAGACCTGAAATGCGATCGGTTTTGTTGCGTACTGAACGGGAAAGGCTCAGATACTTGGAGGGTGGACACCTGGGCTCCAGAGGGCGGACGCGCTCCGTATCGGCCCCGTACACAGACTTGTCTAACGGTCTGCGAACCCGCTGTGGAGCTCGACAACCTGCCACAATTAACTTTGCAACGTTAGAGCTTCCCCGAGGACTACACTTTCTAAGTTTTCGGTAATCATAAAGCCTCCACTGTACGGCTGAGAAGAAAACACCGTTGCTGGCTACTTTTGGAAAAGACAGTACGCTTCGGGAGAGTCGTGTTCATCTCGTACAAATAGCGTCTCTTTTGCATCACAGTGTGGGGAGTGGGGAATAATACAATGCGTGCGATGATGCAGGTAAATTCTTAATGGGAAAATAGAGATAACACCAAGTCATATGGAACAGAACAGAATAAGATACGTAAGCGCAGCATTGCCAGGTGTTATCACCGAATCTTTACGGGACGCTAATGTATGGAAAAAACTTTTTGCGCAGTCACGTAATCGCTGTTCGGAGCAGTCACGTATGCTCTATACGCTGTTAACACCACCACATGACTGCGTCACGAGGCAGAACTATACCAATAAACGTTTTTTTTTTTTTTTCAGGAACTCTCATCCCGAAACTTTTGACCGGGACATTACTTGATAACATGCAGCAAACAGAGCTGTGAATCTACTAACGAGGCTTGAATTTCTCGAGTAATATTTCATCCGCGTGAGTGTTCGAACAACGAATCGAGTCGTTGGTGGGAAATGTTACCCATGGAGCTAGCCCCACAGCTCGAGCTCAGTAAAGCACAACCGAATAATCCCTCCCACCTCCGTATACCTCACCTCTCAAGCCCATTAGATATTCTGACAGGAAACCGTTAAGTTGAACACACCACGCTTATATTTAGGCACTCTTCACTTCCAACAGTAACAAATTTCGCTATTTCTTCAATGCCAGTGCACAAGAAAATCAGGTTGCTGGCGGACTTTTAAGACGTTCATCGTGTGAAGTGGTTTTTCGACTAAAAGCGAAGGACAAAAAAACGCAGTCAGTGGCACTCTCCTTCCCGCTCTCATCTTAAAAGTTTCTGGGCGGTTAGAGCGCCACGCCGCACTAAGTTTTTTCGCCACAAAAATGTGCACACTGCATGCGAAGAGTCACATAAATGTATGCAAATGTTCCGCATAAGAAAAAGGCTTCGATGACCATGCACTCGCTCAAAAACTGTGCCAAGACAATCACCCAACCAACACGGGAATAAAGGCGGTTACAAAAGTTTCTGGGCGGTTAGAGCGCCACGCCGCACTAAGTTTTTTCGCCACAAAAATGTGCACACTGCATGCGAAGAGTCACACAAATGTATGCAAATGTTCCGCATAAGAAAAAGGCTTCGATGACCATGCACTCGCTCAAAAACTGTGCCAAGACAATCACCCAACCAACACGGGAATAAAGGCGATTACAAAATACGAAAACGAGGACCTTCTTCGGAGTATTCTGTTGCATAGTCTGTTAGAACAGCTTTGCAAGGCGGTGATCATCTCCGAACACCTTCCGTTAGCAGAGTGCAAGAAACTTCAAGCGTAATTGCAAGTATACAAAGTTAAAATGACGCAGAAAACAATTTCACCTGTTTGGCATATTCTGGACGCCCAATGATTAATTATGCTACTTTTAAAAAGCAAGCTATAAAACAGATGTCCAAATGTGCGCGTAAATCACAAGGATGGATGTCCTACGTATGGCACTAAAAAATAGCTGTTCATCGCTTATGCGTTCAGGGCACGGTGTAAGAATGGCAAGGCAAGAGATCCTAGGGATCTTCGAGCAGAAGTAATAAACTCTTAATAATGATAATACGTAAAGGAATAGCACGAACTTTGCGTACTACGCACGCAGTGATGCCTCAAGGTCAATGAACTAACGTGCTTTGGCCCGGTGTGCTAAAGACACGACTGCCTATATACACGCCTATATACAAAGGAAGAAATTACGACTGACGACACGCACAAAGTTTCCGAACAATGCGGTATACGCACAGCAGAATACAAGAAGTTTCTGCATCTTGCATTAATAAACGTTCAAAGAGTAACATCGATCTATTAAACAATCCCAAAAGTGCACACGCAAAGAGGTCACGAAAAGGTCGCAACAGAGACGTCCGTCACGGTCTAACGTATTTTTCACTTTGTATGAACGAATCAGTTGAGTTATTAAAATATGCAAGATGGTCTCGCTCTTGACGGAATACACTGAACTTATTTAGCGGTTAGGGTTGCTGGGCTTTCGGGATGCGGACTCAGGATTCGAAGAAGGTGCACTTCTTGAGCGGGTTCATGGGTGAACCTACGGGGCAGTGGAAGACGTCGGCGAACGTGCGGAAGTTCTTCAGAGGCAGGTTGCACAGCTTCCCCGCTTCGGAGTCGTCTTTGAGGCTGCACATCGTGTGGCAGAAAGTGAGAAAGAACACCTGGTCGTCCGTGTAGTCCTCCAGGTTAGCGAGGTGCATCACGTCGGCAGAGGAGCCCTCGATAGAGGCGACGGCGTGCTTGTAAGCACGATACAAGGCCTCCAGCGCGGGCACGTGAGGGAACAACTCGACACGATGGGCAGTGTCACCTACCGAGGACGAACCGTTGCCCTCGATCTTGTCACCGGAGTCGAGGTCGCACGACAGCTTGCTCTTGAAGTCGGCCGACTCGGTGGGCCCCCACCAGGTGTGAGCACTTCCTTGCGAGTCGACGAGTGTGCCTATGGCGTCGAAGGAACGACTCAACTCGCGCGCCACGTACGTCCCCAAGCCTCCGAAGTTCATGGCGAACGTGCCGTCCGGTGCGTACAGTGGCGTTTCCAGAGCGGCGAGGGAGATGCGCAGGGAGTTCGGGTAGTAGAGGTACTCGACCAGCGGACCCGCCGCATCGAAGAGCCGCCTGCGGTACACTTCTTCGTAAAGGTCACTGCCCATATACCTTCTAAGCGTCCCAGAGTGCATAATGAAGTAGTCGATGAAGCTCATGGCCTTGACCCCCTCCTTCACTTTGGTGAAGTCGCTGTACAAATTATCTACGCCGTTGGGGTCGAACAGGCGCTCGGAAGGCAATATGTCGAGCTTCAGACCGGACAGCTTCAGCTTCGCTTCGTGAGCCGCGCTTTGGCCGATCCAGGACAGGCCCCCGAGCTTTTCTTGGAACATGCGCGCTATCTTATCGACGAACGCGTGCAGGCTGGCGCGGCTGGAGGCGTTGAAGCGCTCGCGTACATGCGCGGCCGCACTGCGGATGCCGAGACGAGAGTCCACTTGAAGGATGCACGCGGCCGCCTTCTCTTCCCGCGTAGACACTCCGGCCGCGAAGCGCAGGTTGTGCGCCTCGCCGGCGATCCACAGGAAGCGCTCGACGAAAACCCACGCGACACCTTCCAGAAGCCGCTCGGTCCTCGATGCGTACGCCACGAAGAGTTTGTCTAGTTCTACAAGAAGAACGTTGCTGTACGCAAGGACCGTGTCGTTAGCGTCCAGCAAGATCTTGCTGCCGTTCAGGTGCTTGGACAGTAGCTGGTGCCAGAGGTCAGCACCGACTGATGGCATGTAATCTTCGAAGGCGTACAGCGGAAACCACAGCTGAGAGCTGGTCGGGGCTTGTGTCGCCGTACGGGCCACGTCGTAGAGGGCGTCCTCGGCTTCCCTTAGCGCCGTCGTGTTGACAGTGTTCGTCTTAGCTTTCAGCAAGCTGCAAGAAGCAATTAGAAAATGCTCCTTATGGCCTGCTCTGCCTACGACCGCCACAGCCGGGATCGAACCCGCGTCTTTCAGGTCAGCAGAAAGACGTGGGTTCGAACCCGGCTGCGGCGGTCGAATTTCGATGGAGGCGAAATTTTAGAGGCCCGTGTACTGTGCGATGTCAGTGCACGCTAGTAAATGTGAGTCCATTACTTCTACTTCTATTCCTTGCCTTACTGACCTCCTATGAACAAACACAGGTGCTTCCGAAACGAACTTTTTTGCCCTTCAGGTGTCTAGCGACATGTGAGAATGGTTAGGAGTGGTTCGTACCGCCACTATTTTGTTCGCTGCGAATCTCGGAACAACAGGGCAAAATATGAGCTCTTTTGGTGCCGCGAGTAATTTGTAATTCAAATTTTAAAACTTCTCCTGACCCGCGTGGCATTCAGGCAACACTGGCGCGCTCGCGATCCATGACGACATGAATTGGCAGCCACGTGCTTGCTCGCGGATGAGCTGCGCACTGCGCGTAGAGAGCGTTAGAGAGAGGGTTGTTCGTTGTTCGAGTCAAAAGTGCGGAGGGGTGAATGGGGGAAGGGAGAAGACAGGACAGGGGGACCAAGACAACAAAAGCCTGCGTCCTTTCCTTTTCTGCCTGGCTTCTGTTCGATGTCATTTCAAGCTAAAATTAGCGCGTAGAGTCGTACTTATTTTAAGTACGCATAACAACATCGTGGTTAATACCTCGAACATAACACCACGATTTTTCAATAGATCATGGCATGACCCCTTTAATGTGGCAGTTTAATGTGTTTGCTTTGTTAGAGTATATGATTCATGATAGTGACATGCTATAAATTTTGGAAATATTTATGGTAGAAATTTTCAACAATACTACCACCGAGCTGCATGCTAGTCGAGGCAAGAAACGATAACTATTTTATAGGTCTACTGCGGTAATGTTTCCACAGAACATGAACAGTCTATGGCGTGACAACCTGATCAAAAGGCTACTCGTCTGCATATCTTGCAAACAGATCTGTGTACACTCTGTAATCTGCATATGTTAGCGACTCTCGATACGTTGTTCGCCGGGGCTGTGTTAACATTCAGGATTTTACACTGGGTTTTGGAAGTGTCGCCGGTGTTGCAGCTCGCGGCAGCAGTAGCCAACGCCTACGCGTTCCAACCAGTCAAGGCCCACGCAATAACTAATCCTGGGTTGCGTACTCTGGTTATATAGCCTCCATGCCCGAGCTGGTAGGATACTGCAGTCTCTCTTAGGCAACCTCCCAAATTCCATTGGAAAAAAATGAACCATTTTTTAGCCTGTTTTGAGAGAAAGCTGACCACAGTAGCTGGAGTGCACTCCCCCCCCCGCTTCAGCACCGAAGGACCGCAAACCTGCCCATCAAGGCCCACCTGAGTAATGTTCTAACTGGCTAGCAAGTGCCCGCAGATGTTCGTCGTCACTCAAAACGGCGACGTTGACTGCTGACACCAGAGAAAGCTCGATATGCTCCTACTGCCACAAAAGGAAATGCCAGTGGCACTGAGTAGCAGAGCTGGTTATATCTCTGTTTTCAGTGAAGTAGCGTCTTTGTCGTTAGAATGAGGTAATATATCGATACAGGCCAACCTTAAGGAGTATAGACACCCAACTCTTGGGTGCGTGTCTTCTTTGTATGAGAAGCAAGGCATTTTATACATGGATTACCACGTGGTATTCTCCTACGACATCTAAACAATTTATAATCGAATTTCTTTCCCGTGCTATTTCGGTTTCGGTTTCAACAGCCAAACGATGACTAAGGTCAATGTGTGGTTATGATCACGTGAGACATAAAAGAACTGCAATATAATCGTTGTTTCTACATTCGTTGTCATTCAGGCTCTTGAGGAAGGCTGGCTTCAGCACTGTAGTGAATCAAAACGATAAAGCAACAATTATATTGCAGTTTTTCCATGCTTCACCTGACATATAACCACACTTTGACGTTACAGCGATTGACAGCCGTTGACGTTCGGCTGTTGAAACTGAAACACCATTACAGGAAAATTCGACCATAAATTATTTAGCGGTCATAGGCGAATACCACATGGTGATTAAGGCATAGTAGTGTCTTCCGCATCGCTGTAGAGAAGAAAACATGCCACCAAAAGTAGGTGTCTATACTCCTTTAAACTAGTCCTAGCCGTCCTTTAAGTGACAACGATGACATCCTCTGGGAAACTCTTAGGTTAGTTTTTTCTGCAGTCTTTTCTTACAAACTGCTCACGTGGTTACGTGGTTAACCATTTTGGGTTTCAAGCTCAGTATTATAAGCGAGATAATGATTTATGTTGTCTCTTGGTGTGTCATCTCTTATAGGTCAAGCTCTGAGATAGCTATCTGGGTCTGCATTGTCACCAAATACGGCTTCTGGGCAATCGGCAGCACAGGCTGCCGTTAGCAAGTAAGCTGGTTTTTTGGCAAATTCACTGTGTGCCCCCCCCCCCCCCCCTCCAATCTTCTTATAGGACTGGTAAAATAATATAACAAAGAAAGCGGCTGCAGCAAATAGCCAGTGGATAGTTAAAACCACATTGAAACTGTCTGAAGTCATGTCTTGTGTATGGCCCGAAAAAGCGTTCAGCAAGTGTCATTTCTAGCATTTCCAAGATGAAGCCAGGGCATTTTGCTTCTTTGGAGCCGTGCCGCTCATATATAAGATACCATAACATATTGCAACATCTTTATTTCAACATCATTTATTTCTCAAGCACATTTAGGAAGGAATCGTCTCGTATGATAAGTATTATTTCAGCGCATGATGCTGGTGCAATACAACGCATTGAGAACATGTTCCAACAATGAAGACAAAAAGTAAAAAAAACTAAATAAAAATCTTTCTTCATACGCCACTAACACTACCACTCGAAAGACATGTTCATTCAAAAACTGAAACGTACAGATATCAATTAGAACAAATCGAATCAGATTAATTTCTGTTCGTGAACTAAGGTGAAAGTAGATTCTCATCAGCGTGGCGGTTTGGCAGATTTTGACTTCAATATTAAACTAGTAAGTGATTAGTTTATAAACAGTCCTGGAGCGCTATGTTTGTATGTTAGATTTTACACCACCCCGCAGGAGGATTTCCTCTCTGCTCAGAGTGCCCATTATGCGAAATAAGCGTCAAAAACACCTGCAGTGGGCGGCCACGTAGCCCTCGTAGCTGCCCCACAGTTTGAGCTCCTTGCGACGGCGCCTCATGCCGTCCCACAGCGTGCCCCTGTCCAGGAAGAGAGTGGCGGTCCTCGGCTCCCGGCTGCGCCAGACGCGCACCGCAAACAGCAGGTTGATGTTCCAGCGGAGGGCCAGCTTGAGCAGCACGTCCAGAGGGTGCAGCGTGGCCTCCTGTCGCTGTTCGGGCCACAGCAGACCCAGCGACCGCTTCCAGGCCGCGAAGCGCTCCACGCCGGCGCCCGGGTTGCCAGACTTTGGGTCCATGCAGCTGGCGAAGAAGGCGGCCACAGAGCCGACCGTAGTGCTGGCGTTGGATTCCTGCGGAGACGGGGCCGCAATTGTCTGACGTTGGTGAAGTTCAACGTCCTTCAGCCAAAGCTCAGAAAGACAGCAATGGTGATGTACCGCAATGCATTGTTCGCGTATCCACGTAGGTTTTATCTGGCTAGCCCAGCTGTTTGCGTTCTTGTGTGCTCAAGACGAGCACTTCCAAGATGACTTTATCGATAGGCCTCTTCTAGACGACGTCATCGGTGCACGTTGTGACCAGTGCAGTTTGCAACGTAAAACGTTCGGCTGCTGGCAGAATGCTTCAGCAGCTGGAGCACATACTGGGACTGATGTGATCGCGTGCGGAAGAAATGTAGCGGAGAGTGATTAAACAAGAAAGTTGGGCTAGTTGGTGCTGGGTCACTGGCTGCTGCATGTTAACTAGCGCGAATAAAGAAGCGTAAACTGTAATGGCAACTGTAATATAATGGTAACTGTAACGGTCTGCTTCTCTGTCTCTGTCGGCTGTTTTATTCTCGCTAGTTAATATGTCGCAGCCAGTGGCGGGGAGCAGTCAGGAAAGCAGAATAGGCTATTTTTTCCATGCAGGAGACTACCCTTGGGGTTACATTGTTCGCAGCTTGAGTGAGGTCCACTGTAACAGGCGTTCCTGACGGAGGGGCCAATGGGGATCGTCCTCGAACAAAGCAAAAGTTCTTCGTCATGAAAGTTCTTGACTAAATTAGTTGGCACCTGGATAGCTTATTACGGGCTCAACCCAGCTGTCTTGTTCATTTCATCCCGAAAGCTCCAATTTTTTCATCTTAAACTTGTTACTTTTTTTTCTTTATTGCAGACATTTTTCAGGGAGTATCGCGCCCTGAAAGACGGCTTTGAGATTAAGAAAATAAGACTGCGCAAACGTTTCTCGGATGACAGCTTACGCTGAGGCCTTGTCCAGAAATAAAGGTTACATACAAAGAGGTTGCAGATGCGCACCTTCTTCAGCGCGTTCAAGGTTTTGAGCATCGCGCCCAGGAGCACCTCGTAGTGGAATGGCAGCCGAAAGAGACGCTCCCACTTGCCGCATGTGTGGCCGTAGAAATTCTCGCACGGCTCGACATTTGGGTCGATGGCCAGGGCCAGCTCGTAGGCGTGTTTGCGGCAGCCCTGCGATGATGCGCCCAGCGCTGAATTTCCGCCGGGGAACGTTTTATTTTCGATCGAGGTGTTCAGCGCGTAGTTAAATGCGAAATTTTAAAATAATTTCACAAAAGTGTTCTGCTCTTCTTTAGTAAAGCGCCAGTTGGTTCAAACATCACGCGCCTGTTAGTTTACTGAGAAGGTTTCCGTAGAAGCGCTCAGCTGCACAGTTGTCCGCACGAAAAGTTAAGGCGGGACTTTCGTCACGGAAGTGCGTACGATAATGCCAAGTGTCAATGCGTTGAGGAAATTCACCTGGCTTACTTATCGACTTGTGGTCCACGCATGCCCACCGTAAAGCTGTCGTTTTCCGTGTTGTATGTCGCTATGTGTGATAGCAGACTCAAGTATTAACGCGTGACCTTAGTGCACGCCGCAGACACTTTTCTGCGTCAAACATAAGCGCCTCAGTGTGTTCAACTTCATATTGCAAAGAACAAAGGCGTATTCGGAGACTTCAATGGCACGTACCTAAATTTGCCTTCAGACTATGCGCACACAGTTCCTAACATATCAAGCGTAGCCATTAGCTTCAAAACTTGCAGTCCTTGCATGCCATTAGTCCCCATACAGCACTGACTAACTTAAACCGCCTCAGACAAAGTGAAAGTGTGTTTCAACAAGCATTCTAAGGTGCATTCTATTCTAATGCTTATGAAACAACCATGGACCGACTCTGGGAAAACAATAAGATGGAACGCAAAAAGCAGCTGCCAGTGCACTGCGTTAGAAAGCCGTGCAGTGGCTAGGTCACAGGGGACTCAACATGTGCGGCCGTATTAGCTGCTTCTTACGTCGCTACAGACACGCGTTTTGCCTCAAATTATGCAATAACTCCTCCAGTCGTTACGCATTGATCACAATGCAGAAACACACTTAGCCAGAACCCTTTAGCAATTTCAAAAAGATGGTAACACGTACAATAAACATTACATGCTACATTGTACATCCTCAGAATGATCCTCAAGACAGGCCTTTAGTCTCCCCTAATAGTAAAACAAATGATATTGTGAGGACGGAAGTGTCGGAGCTGAGTGCATAGCTGCAGAAAGAAGGAAGGAAGCGCTAGAAACAGGAGAACATATGGTGAGAATCGGAGAGTAGCACTGTCTTCACTGTCACAGTTGCGTTGTCAACGAAACCTTCAAAACCATTTTCACAAACGGCGCTCCATGGTCAGTCTTAACAAGCCAAAACAAAGGAAATCGTTGTGAAAATCAAATTTCACGAACACGCTCTCTGAAACGCTACCGCAAGCGTTTTGCTCCAGCCTGATCGCCCTCATTTATATATATTCCTATTCATATTACGTATCTCGACGTGGGCACCCACGGCTTCACCGGATGACGTGCGAGGCCGGTGTCACAATGAAGCAGCCCTACAGCCCACACGTTGTCACTTAAAAATTGATATGTTCCACCTGGGTCACAAAGGTATTTCGGGAAGTTGCCTGAGTATACAGCTAAAAATTCCCAAGGCTGGCGACAGGCTCATGCAGGGAACAGTAACATGTAGCCAGGGATAATCCATGACGCAAATAACAAAAAAAGCAGGACACAGTGATGAAAACTCCTCAGCGCTCCCATATTCTGTTCACTGCGTCCTCTGTTTCGTTGGTTTGTCCTTCGTGCTATAAGTCTGCACCACCAATCCGCAAACCCCAAGCTAGCCATTATAAAAATGGTCTATAGACTATTGCGTTCCTACAGATATTTTTTTCTATTCATATAGACTGTATAGACAAAAGTCTACTAAAGGTGTTTGGCCATAAATCTATAGATTGTCAATAGACTGTCTATAGCATTTGTCTTCCCTACAGACTGTTCCCTAGGATTTGTGTATAGAGATTCTGTAGACTTACTAGACAGAAGTCTACGGACAGTTTATAAACTGTCGAATTTTTTTTTTGTAAGGGCTAGACGACTGTGCCGGAAGGTTTCGACTCTTCCCCGAAAATCGATGGGCAGCCTACCGGCGTCTCGCAGATGGCCAGCGTGGGCTGCGGGGCGTCCTTACGGGTCCTCAGGATGACGACCACGGCCGCCGCCAGCAGCGTGCCCGCAGACACCACCACGCCGGTCAGGACGAAGCGTTCGAACGCCTTGCTGCGCGACTTCTTTCGGCGAGCCTGCGCGCGCTGAATGGCACCCAGGATGTGAAGTCCAAGGTCACTCGGGAGGGAGAGAGAGCCGGCGTCAAATCTCACAGAGGACCGCCGCTATCCTCTTTACTTCATTACGTTCCATCGTCCTCCTAGGCTCGTCTTGAGCACAAGGGAAAGTTTAGCTAGTTGGGGCATGATTATTTACCGAAAATAGCAGACGGTTTAGCATGGATAAGCGCGGAAATTCGTGAGTAGCATTAGTTACGGTGGGCACTCCAGGTCTTAACGTGCTAAAGGCATTTGGCCTAAAGACTTTTATCATAAAGGCCTTTGGCGTAAAGGCCATTACCCGGAAGGCATTTACCATGAAGGTCTCCACCCTAAAGGCCTTTACCTTGATGGTATTTACCTTGAAAGATTTTTATCCAGGTGAAGGCCTGCCTCAATGCATGTATGTACGTACAGTCTTTGTCAAAAGTAACCAGTCTGCACGTTTTTCTTCTCAGTTGTATATTAAAGTTATTATGCCAGCCCTCAAGCTCTAAATGTCTGTATGGTAAGAATAACCCCTGTTCTCACCTCCAAGGAACTTTCTCATCTTTAGGGAAGCCGTGAGAGCTCCGTTATACGAATGAGAAGCAAACCATGGAGCCTGGTTACTTTTGACAAAGATTATACATGTACACCCTTTGCCAAAAGTAACCGAGCAACAGGTTTTTGCCTCTCAACCGCATAACGGAGCCTTCAAGGCACCCCTAAAGACCGAAAGGCGTCAGAACCTGAGGAAAAGGGTTCACCTTACTTTACACAGATTCGGAGCTTAGGGGCTGCCATAAGTGCTTCGCTACACGGCTAAGGAACAAACCACCTATGCCCGAAGGAAGACGCGACTAGTAGTGCTACTGCGCTAAAGCAGCGCAGGGACAAAAGAGGGTACGTGCAAGTAGACAGCACCGGCGCCCTGACGTTTTTGGTAAAGAAACTTCTCTCCAACCACAGCTTGAACTACTATTCAGTTCCATCATCAGAGCCAGGTGAACTGTGAGGCAATGCAAGCCTACTCCTGAGTACCAACTTTTTGTGCTACCTCTTGAGATACGCTGTTGAACCTTTTTTTCCACATGGTGTAAAGTGCGTAGTTGCCAAGGAGAGAGGGTAGGGAGGAGTGTTTGCTATATGCATCCCTTCGCCTTTTCATGAAACCTTCCGTGCCGAGTCAGCCCGTGGTGTCTTCTCTTCCTTTTTGCGTGCCTCGTTTAGGTTCCGTTGTTTTCTATCATTAAGCACTACCTGCTCCCTGATCGATCTTTCCCACAGCTATGCTCCCCTTAACAGCGTTCGTTGCTGCAGTCACCCTCCTCCCCCCGACATCTCGTCCACATGAAATGAAAGGTGATCGGCTCCATTTTATTGCCAACAGCCCCTGAATGAGGCAAATTAACGGACTATCCTGATGGCCATGACCAACGGTGGTGACGAAAATAGGAAGCGGGAAATGGTGACCTCGAAATGGCATTCCTTGCAACTATTTTTCATGGCAGGAGTGTTTACAGGTCTTAAATTATTTGTCTTGCGTGGCTTTCACGCTCGGCGCCAAAAGCTTCTGCGAAGATTTATGCACAAAACACGGCAGGGCCGATGCATACCTTCGTGCCTGTATCCCATTTCCTCGTTTTTCGTCACTCTTCGTGAGCATTGCGCCTCAAGATTACTTTCTACCAGCTACCTCCCAGAATTAAACGTAACTCTGCGTTCACCTTCTCAGAAAAAACATTAGCCTCCTTCAAGTCCGCTGCAGATGAAAATCATCGCCATTGACAACACCATTCCGAACATCTTGCGTCACCAGGCTGCTATTTCTGCGCGGTACAAAGTGGGGAGTACAGGGGCTGGCACTCACACTGGTGCCAGGACTTCCGCTCCTTTGGCCCTTGCGTGCCGAGGGGCGCGGGGAGCCGCTGCCAGAATGGGACTTCACGACGGGGGACGCCATCTTGGCGCTCGCCATCTCGGCCTTCTCGCAGGTCATGCCCGTTAAGGCAGCCCCGGCAGAGATGCTGAGCCCACGGACGTCCTGCAGGCGTAGGAGGTTCGCAAGAGCGTCCCTTCGTGTGTACCCACCAGCTACGTTTAGTGCTTGCGACGAAGTGGTTCCAGAGAGAGCATGAAGTTGGGCTAAATGGCTCACTCCTTGGCAGCGTGTTATCGCTTAAACAGGGTGTTCGCGCACTCACAGTATTCATCATATATTCTGTATATTATACTATATTTTTTTAATTCGTACATGGAAGGCAACAGTAGTTCACGCATGTTCAACATTCTCGTAAAAAAATTTTGAAAATTGCAAAATTGTTAGACACTTATGAAAATTTTGATGGAAATTGTTCATTCTTCTGATATGTAGCACAAAATCTTTCTTTTAAAATGTCCATCGATCGCATCTAAAAGTTAACACTGCCATAGGAATACAATGGAAACACTTTTTGAAGATGGCGCAAACGTTAATAAAAAAAATACAAGACTATCGTCAGGTGATCTGCGGATATATTGACTATTATTTTAAAATCTTACATTCTATAAAAGAATTGCGGTCATATACGTTTTCCTGCTCAAATTTGCTTTTGTCCAGAATTTTTGGGTATGATTGGCAGCGAGGCGCCGGAAGTGGTAAGAGAATGTGTCTATTTAGGGTAGGTAGTGATCAAAGATCCGGATCACGAGAGTGAAATAACTAGAATAATAAGAATGGGAGGAAGCGCATTTGGCAAGCTCTCTCAGATCATGAATGGCAGTTTATCGATATCCCTCAAAACAAAAGTATATGGCTGCTGTATCTTACCGGTAACTCACCTAAAACGCAGAAACGTGAGGCTAACGAAGAGGGTATAACTTAAATATTAGACAACGCAGCGAGCAAGGGAAAGTGAAATGATTGCTGCAATGTGAAGGGATAGGAAGCGGGCACACTGGGTCTGGGCAATAGCAAAAGGCCCCATCCGGGCCTTTTGCTATTGCCTCCTGAGCCAATTTGTAGCAAATTGTCTCAAATAAATAAAGAAAGAAAGAAAGAAAGGAAGAAAGAAAGAGAGAAAGAAAGAAAGAAAGAGAGAAAGAAAGAAAGAAAGAAAGAAAGAAAGAAAGAAAGAAAGAAAGAAAGAAAGAAAGAAAGAAAGAAAGAAAGAAAGAAAGAAAGAAAGAAAGAAAGAAAGAAAGAAAGAAAGAAAGAAAGAAAGAAAGAAAGAAAGAAAGAAAGAAAGAAAGAATTATATGGCTCTCTTGCGTTAGCAAAAAGTGTGCGCCAATTTGCCTGCACGATGAAGTCGTTTTCTGAAGATAAATGTGTGAAAGTGCGATTGCGACAGATAGTGTGTGATAAAATGTTTCCGTGGGAAAAATTTCGTTGATAAGGTGCAATTAGTTAATTAAACTCGAAAAAACTCGAAAAGTACACTTAGACGTCAAAATAGCCATGGACGTCGATATAGGACAAGGACGTCAGAACAGCCGCACGTCGATATAGTATGTATGTGGACGTTTTGCTCTCCCGTTGCTCCAATGCGGGCCACCGCAGTGATCTCAAAGTTTCTTTTTTTAATTTTTCAGGCAAACTCTTACGGCTTCTTACCGAGGCGGCGAAGTAAGGCGTCAAATATTTGCATATTTCAGATCCTCGGGGGGAGAAACTCTCCGAAAAAAAGCGTTAAAATCGGCAAGGTTATAAGAAAATATGACAGCCTTCCACAATACCTGACATGAAGTTGCTTTGGTTGGCACCACTGCAATTGGCACAGCTTCTATCTGGCAATTTCAACAGCTCTAAAAGGGAAATTACATCAAATTGATATTGAAGGCATCTCACCCTCGGCTGATGTCCTTGGGCGGCAGAGTTGAGATTGGACAGCACGGCAGCGTCAGGAGGGTGCGATGCGGAGATTCCGGTCGTCGTGAGGTTTGCAGACGCGGCCAGGTCCGCCGACTTTGACGCACGCGCTGACCTGCACCGTCGAGCAGAAATGAACCGGAACAGGTTCACCCAGCACAATTTGTCGTCCAAGTAAACGCCTCGGACGGGACCTCAAAAATGCCATTACCTCCGCTAGTGAAAATGTGCTAATTCTGTCTGGTCCGCATCACTGTACAGTTTCGAAGTGATTTTCGCTTGTGCATAGAATGAACTTCGGTGCAAATGTCTTTAGTGCACGCTGCTGCTGGTAGATGCCGTTTTTTCGCGTTTGCCATTATATGTCGATGCACAGTATAATCATTGCAGAAAGATTTCTCACCTTTCAGATTTCTCATACCAGTCAGTTTAAGAGGCGTCTGATATGTGTACTTTTCCTCGAGCACGCTTGATCCATATACAGACAACGCAAACACAGGAAACATATTGAAGCGAGTCCTAACACTGAAGAAATAGATGTCTATCTAGCAGAAAATGATGGAGTACTGGAGCTTACTTTTTTGATAGGTTTTTAATGAGTGCATAGCGAGTAACCTGCCCTGAGCAGCAGCACGATCTGCATAGCTAATAGAGTTCTAATTTGTGTGAAGTGTTTGGATGTCTGTGGAAGCAAGCTATGACACGGAAACCTACGGTGGCATGAACTGAGCGATAAATTAGCGGAATATGTGGTGCAAGGTGCCCTTTTGCCCGTTGGTAAATACGGTGTAGTTTCCTGAACTGCAAAGCCAAAATTATATTGAAGGGCCACATGTAAGCGATAAACCCGAGGACAATTATTTTATAGTTACAATATTTTTTTGCTGCGCTGCGAGCACTGAGCTCCACAATGGCCGCATATCGGAAGCAACGCGACGAAGTTAGGCGTTTGATTGTGGCCGAGAAGACGAATTCATTTATGAGAAGCGCTACTGAACACAGAAGCAAGAGGATATATCTGGATCGCTATCGGCCACAGGCGGCTTGTACGCGGCCCAACTTCCCTTCGTAAAGAAAAACAAAGGATCGCTATCGGCCACAGGTGGTGGTGGTGGTGAAAAACTTTAATCAAAGAGAGCTTGAGGGTTAAAAAAAAATAATAATAACCCTGCTGCATGGTCGGTATCCTTAGTCCGGGACACCGCATGACGAGGCCCCGTCTCGCGCCCGCTTGACCAGAGCCCTTTGGGACTCCAGTGTGGAGCAGTTGAGGAGGGCAGTCTCCCATGCCTCTCGGGTGGGGGTGGGGGAGGGGGGAAGATGAGGATTCTGAGTACATGCCCACACCATGTGAAAGATATCGCAGATCTCTCCACAGTGCGGGCAGCGCCCATCTGTGTTCGGATCGAAGTGTTTTGCTATTGCAGGACAGAGAAGGGTTCCTGTCTGCAGGCGCCGCAGAGTTCCATGTCCATGTTACGCGGGAGCGGAGCGACCAAGAGCATGTGGCGCCACAGGCGGCTTGTACGCGGCCCAACTTCCCTTCGTAAAGAAAAACAAAGGGAAAGAGAAAAATGTACAGACTCGCAGGAAGAACGCTGTGTGCAAATGCTGCAGTAAAGCATTCCTACCGGTTGCCGGTGAAAAGAAAGCTCTTCTGCTTTATATGCTATAGTTTCTACTTCGTGTTCAAATTCCTATTCTAATTTAAAGCTCCCACCTGTCTTCGTATACCTGCGACGCCAGGTAGAAGTTATACATGGCCATGTACAAATCACCGCCATCACCATTATTATCAGCCTGACAAAGCCCACTGCGGGACAAAGGTCTATCCCGTATCTCTGTCCTGCGCCAGCTGCGGCCACCTTATCCCAGAAGACTTCTTAATCTCATCCGCCAACCTAACCTTCTGCCGCACCGCCTACGATTGCCTTTTTGTTTAGTACGCAGTCCGTTATCCTATAGACGACCATCGGTTATCTTGCTTTCGCATTACATGCCCTGCCCAAGCCCATTTCTTCCTCTGGATTTCGATCAGGATGTCATTAACCCACGTTTGTTACCTGACCCAGTGTGCCCGCTTCCTATCCCTTCACGTTACACCTATCATTTTTCTTTCCATAGCTCGCTGCGTTGTGCTTAACTTAAGCTGAACCCTCTTTGTTAGCCTCCATGTTTCTGCCCCATAGGTGAGTTACCGGTAAGATACAGCAGTTATATACTTTTGTTTTGAGGGATATCGATAAGCTGCCAATCATGATCTGAGAGAACCTGCCAAATGCGCTCCATCCCATTCTTATTCTTCTAGTTATTTCACTCTCGTGATGCAGATCTACGGTCACTACCTACCCTAAGCACACATATTCCCTTACCACTTCTGACGCCTCGCTCACTACGCTCTATCCTCTTCGACAACATCGTCATCGTCAAAATCCGATCCATCCAAATTTTCATCCTCGCTTCCACTTGGGCACTCGAAAATAATTACCTGGAGTCAGGCGCTGTCAGCATATCAAGAAAACGTTGTTTGACATCAGTATATTTACTTAGGTCGCATCTGCACAACTTCTATAAAGGTTCACTTGCTGCAAAGAAAATAAGTGCCTCTGTTGCTCCGACATAGGTGCTATAAGAAATCGTACTTTTTCGTACATTTCTCTGGAAGGTCGGACGCCAGATTCCTGGGTGTCACAAACGTGCATGTAAGCCGAACGAGCTGGTATGCTTGGCAAGGTGCAGTCCTAGAAGCATGAAACTGCATAGGTATATTCGCTAAGCTTTCAGAAAACGGCTGTCAGTGTTCACAACAAAGTACTGCGCGTGTGGAAGCGAGCAATTCAGAAAAAATTATCAGGGGCATCTCCTGTGGTTTGGCTGTGGCTTGACCAATGGCTATCCTGAGTAGAATTGCGGAAGCAACGGCGCGGCAATCGCAGCGGCGGCGGCATCTCAGGGGGCACTTTTACTATCTAAAGTGCGTAGCGGCGAAAGCGTTTTTCGCACCACTTTGACTGCCTCTGTGGCACTGGTGACGTCACCACTAGATGACGTCACACACAATTGATGACGAAGTAATGACAATTTACTAATTAATGGCTAATTACTGAGTAATGACTAAATGCTAATTAAGTACTGATTAAAGGCGCTTAAGCGTTGCCTTTAGGAGTGGAACGCGACAGCGTGTTGTAGCGCTGCCGGGAGTCCACGGAACGCCACCACCCGTTCGGCGCGATGCCTTGCCCTCTGAACGCAACGTTTTTTGAGGAAAGGAAATGGCGCACGAATCCTCTGTCATCTCGGTGGACACCTGAACCGCACCGTACACAAAGGAAGGAAGTGAGAGTGAAAGAAGAAAGAGAAAAAGGGGCCGTAATGAAGAAAATGAAAATTGTATGAGAAAAGGAAATTATGCAGTAACTGTCTCACACTAGCTCCTTGCGCATGCGCCGCTGGGGCTTTCCAGGGCTCCGCGAAATCGCTCACGCCTAGCGTAGTATTGCTTCCGCAACAAAACGACGCCCAGTTACTGCCTTTGTTGGCTGCCCGCTCAGTCCATGATCTCGACGCTCAAAATGTTGTCCTGCGGTAATCGTGGCATCATCTATTGACAGCGAGCCCAAGCACCAACTGTCACATGTGTGAAAGCTAGAAGCATGGGGTTTCATTATATTTTCTACTTTAAAAAAACACTGAACGAAAACTGCCACGTTTGTGGCGCCTGTGATACAAATGGTTAGGCAGCGCCTTACAGAGAGATTTTTCTTTCTACATCCCAGCGGGGAACATTTATAATAAACACGAAAAGCGCAAGGAGGTGTAATATTACTGCCGCAGAGACAGGGTGGTTTAGCATGCCTCACACTGCTCATTAATTCTAACAAAACCGTGGGGCTTGTTCTAGCTGAAGAAATTCGCTTCATCTAGACCGAGCAAAAGACAGCCCCAACAAATGACGGCCGCAGTTCCCGCCGCTTGTACCTGTGGCGTGGCTCCCTGTTTGGCGACAGGTGGGAGGAGCGGGAGGCCTGCTTCTTGGGGCTGGCAGGAGAGGAGCTCCGCAGTGCCATGTCGGCGGCGGTCCTAGCGGCCTCGTCACTGCCTGCCATCGCCTGCGTGAGTTGGAGTCGGGTGCCAGAGCTAAGAACAACGCTAAAAAATGCCATGTGCCGAACTGCGCTAAAACATGGCGCTGGGATAGTTGAGTAGGAACTCGTACCAATGATTTACGGAGCACAAGGCAGGACGACGAGAAAGGTACCAACATATTCAGCACCGTGTACGCCCGTTTCTGGCTCAGTGTGAATCAGAAGGGTAGTGTAAGAAGCACGCAGCGTTACTTTATATACAGCAATAACGCACACTCCACGTTCTCCCGCAATTAGACTGAAGAACCGAAATTCACTAGCGGCTTTCACTCACGTTGGCCCTTGAGGGCCCGTCCAGGTTTTGTGGCTCCGTGGTGTACGCTTGGACGGTGCAGTCAGGTGGTGCCTAATGTCCAATGAGAGGCTGCAGAGACCAACAGAAAAAAGAAAGTGTCAGGGAACATGTTTCTGTTTACATTAAGCAACATTTGACCATATTTTTGTTATTCTAAGTATTGTAACGGCCGCGTCTACTGCGCCAGTACAGTGGTGCCGAAAGAGATTCGTAGGCAGGTTCCATACATCCAGGGCTCGGGTCCTCGTACTGCAAACTCCAAGCACCAGTAAGTTTTCAGCTGAAAGGAGTTCACTCCAGGCGAGAACGCGCCACAGCAAAATAGATGTATGCACTACGTGCATCGACCTTGCAATCAGCCGCCGTAAAAAGTCCTCTCAGAAGCGTTTGGCTTAGTTCACTGCAGCCGCGTCTAGCACTAAAATGGCGGCCACCAGGCTTTGCCGAAGAGTCTGTTAGCCGATCACGTACCTCACTCTCGGCGGTGACTGCAGGGGGCCACTAAACCAGTATCTTTGAAACTTTTCTGGATCCGGGGACGTGCACCGCTAGGCGTGGACTTGTCGGGACGGGTCGAAGGTCGAGGCGTAGCCCTGTTAGCGCTTCGAACATCCGCGTGCTGTTGTTGTTGTTGTTGTCCTCACGCGTTGCTCGCTTCTTCTGCTTCATCGTATAGAGGCACGTGCCCGGGATGAAACGGCTCGGCCAGAATATACCTTAACAAGGCATGCGAAAATTTTGGAGGGACATATTTGCTCTGGGCCAGCTGTAATCAGACGGCCAGTCTGGTGACGAGAAAATGAGAGCAGGCACATAAGAACGACTAGACTCGCGAAGCGCCTAACACACCCCGAAACAAAATGCACTTCATTTGTCTATATCAGTTCTTTTCTGGCTTCCTTTCGCATCAAGCGGGAAGTGCTATTAGTCCCGGTTCACGGCAAATTCAAGCAAAAATCGTTAGGAAACCACGGCGTGCCTGGGACCGAACATGACGCTGAGCCTGAGACGAGACAGTATTAATGGATCCCTTCAGCGGCCTGGACTCCTCTTTATCTCTTCCCATACATGGACTCTGTTCTTTCTTAATTTATTTTATTTTTATTTATTTATTTGATTTGCTGCTAGCCATGAAGTATAAGGTGGTCACATAACGCCTATAAACTAAACTATCGCACTGAACGAACTTTATATTAGCACTGAGGAAGCTGCTGACACCATGGGCGTCCGGAAGGGGGGGGGGGGGGGGGGGGCAAGGGTGAAACGGTTGCCCCCCCCCCCCCCCCCCCCCGGGAATTACGGATATTATTTATGCACTAGTTCCTTTTCGGTGCTAACCTACCGCCGCCCCCTTCCCTGGACATCGGGTGCCGCCCCTCCTGGAGAAAGTTCTGCGGGCGCCCTTGGCTGACACCTTAAATTTCCTCACTGTGCGCTGTTGTTTTTAGATTATGCCACCACCACATGTATAACCTCACCAGATGGCAGATAACTCTGGTTCTTACTGAGCCGTTCTTCCCTAAACCTTTGTATCGGCAGCCTTACCTTGGGTTTCTCGACAGCAGTATTTTAAAGCGCGTTAAGCGAATGCGCTCTCGAAATGCTGCAGAATGTTATTTTTTATTTAACTGTACACATCGAAGCTGCCTGTCAAGGCATGAGCTTTCTCCACTGATCTCCACTAGTGGAGATCAGTGGCTCCATCTGGCTTAAAGTAACAGCAGCCATACATGCTGACGCAGCCACCCCGCTAAGTGTCCGACGAGTGCGTTTCACTGCTCGGCTTTGAAGACCTCTACAGAACTTGTCTACAGGGAGAGTAACGCGAAACGCGGTTACTCTCGGCGCTGTGGCCCCAACAAATTTTGGCTACATCGCGCCAACATGAGCTTTCGAGAACCTGGCATGCAAGGCAACTTCTCCAGTACACGTAACTCGTCGAAATAGCCAAAATTTGTTTGGCCACAGCGGCGAGGGTATCCGCGTTTTGAAAATGTTAAAAACTTGTATGGATATTACTTACGGTGGGCTGCACGCCTCTCAGCAATTAAGGAGTCAGACAGTAATAGTTACAAAGTTAACTATTCAATATTAGCTAGCCAACCTGCTGGTTAGGACGGCTTTGCTGCACTCGGTATTCTAACCGCTGACAATGTTCTGCCGAAAAAAGCGCTCTTCTAACTGAAAAAGCCTATTTTAAAAAATGTGTAAAGTTTTAGCTGAAACAGCCTGTATACTGCATGCATTTGTGATGTAGGGGAAATTTTCGTTGTGTCCCTCTTCCTGGAGATCGCGCAAAGTATAGCTGCCGTAGGATGCGTGCCTCGAAGCGTCGCATCAAAGACTGAACGCTTCGGGGCGCCCATGTTCTCAAGCGCAGTAACGTGTGGCTGTGCGACAGCGAGATCGACTGGCGAGCCACGGCGTAACTGGGTGTTAAGGCGAAAGCCTTTAATGCCTCATCGTTGTCGACAGAAGGTTGTCAGCAGAGATGTCACGCTTTTCGGTTGGTCGAAATGGTTATGACGTCAGAGTGCGCGGATTCGAAGTAATGAGGTCACCCACGGATGCCTGACGCCCCATTCTGAAGCAGACGACAACTTATAAAATAGTTGTCGTCCACTCCGACAGGGGGCGTAAGGCGTCCGTGGGTGACCACATTACATACCTCATTACTGCGAACAGAGCCATGGATACAACCTAACTCATCGAAGCAGAGAGAGTCATGCTAAAGAAGCAAAGTCGGCAGTCAAAGTCTGTAGTAGTAATCTGTAGTCAAAGTGTGTAGTCAAATAAAGCACTAGCACAGCACAAACAGTCCCGCAGTCAATGCCAAACAGTGCGCCCGGAAAGGCTTTCGCCTTGCAGCACTTTAGAGAGCCAAAGTGCCCCCTGAATTTTAGCGTCTGCTATAACAGCACTGCATCAGGGATATTGAGTAAGCTTTGGAGAGGGGGAGGGGGGTTAAAGAATCCATTCTACCCTGATCTATAGCTGTGCTTCTCGTGCGTGCATTCGCGGACGCTGAACGTCGAGTGAAACCAGTCGGTGTTGCTTATGCAGCTAGCACTTCAATACTCTTTCTGTTTCTGGAGATCAGCAGATGGTTGCGCCTCCCAGTAGCTGGCCAGTCAGTTATCAGTGAAAGTGTGCTACTTTTCCTTCTCCACCACATTCAAACTTTCGGAAGACCTTTCAAGTTCATCTGAAATCATCTGAAAATTTTCGGAAACAGTATTTCAGGCTTTCTGTAGTTTGATGCTGAACTATGAATACATTATCGTGTGGTGGTTACAACCAGTTGAGTAATGTTCAGCAGCCTTGCAAGGGAACAGCAGTTCGCAATTGGTAGCCAGGTGCTGGAAGTAGTAAGAGAATATGTCTACTTAGGGCAGGTAGTGACCGCTGATCTGGATCATGAGAGGGAAATAACTAGAAGAATAAGAATGGGGTGGAGCGCATATGGCAGGTTCTCTCAGATCATGATTGGCAGTTTACCAATATCCCTCAAGAGAAAAGTATACAACAGCTGTATCTTACCGGTACTCACCTATGGGGCAGAAACGTGGAGGCTAACAAAGAGGGTTGAGCTTAAGCTAAGGACAACGCAACGAGCTATGGAAAGAAAAATGATAGGTGTAACGTTAAGAGATCGGAAGCGGGAGGAGTGGGTGAGAGAACAAACGCGCGTTAATGATATCCTAGTTGAAATCAAGAGGAAGAAGTGGGCTTGGGCATGGCATGTAATACGAAGGCAAGATAACCGCTGCTCCTTAAGGGTAACGGAGTGGATTCCAAGAGAAGGCAAGCATAGCAGGAGGCGGCAGAAAGTTAGGTGGGCGGATGAGATTAAGAAACTTGCGGAAATACGGTGGCCGCAACTGGCGAAGAACAGGGTTAATGGGAGAGGCCCCTTTGCCCTGCAGTGGGTGTAGTCAGGCTGATGATATATATATATATATATATATATATATATATATATATGGGTTGTCTTTATCTGCGGTGGTGCATTAAATAAAATAACTGAATGAGGCTGTTTTCTTTTCGTCAGGTTGTCCACTTTTACCGAAATCGGGGCAAAAGACTAATTCCTCCATTCATTCAATCCGGAACCAACCGACAGCCGGTGGTACTTGATAGTAACTTTATCGCAGACTAGAGTCACTGGAAAAAATTTTTCCAGTGACTCTATCGCAGACGAGTCGAGGGCGCCATCTCATGTTGCTCTTTAAAAGTGTACATCATAGCGCGAACTTCAAACTCTGTTCACTTGCCTGAGTTGTCTACGTAAAGGTTTACACCAAAAGAGCAAAGAAAACTAAAAAATAAATTTACCGCGGAAATACCAATGCCTCTAATATTGTTTTATGTGTATCGTCTCAAGAAACCTAAACATAAAGAGCTGAAGAAAAAACTTCCTCAAATTTACAAGTTGCCACAATATTTTTAATATCTGCATGTATCAAGAAAAAAAATGGCTGAGGCTTAACTTGGTTAAGCCTGGAGAATGCGAAGCATCATCGTGTCGCGTAATTTTGAGGCGCACAACCACAGCGACGGCGCGAGGTGGGCCCCTGTTTCTCCACTGCCGTGACCTCATCGTGTCACGTGGTGTGGCATCATCGTGTCACGTGATTTGGAGGCGCACAACCACAGCGACGGCGCGAGGTGGGCCCCGTTTCTCCACTGCCGTGACGTCATCGTGTCACGTGGTGTGACGTCGTGTATCACGTGATTTGGAGGCGCACAACCACAGCGACGGCGCGAGGTGGGCCCCCGTTTCTCCACTGTCGTGACGTCATCGTGTCACGTGGTGTGACGTCATGTATCACGTGATTTGGAGGTGCACAACCACAGCGACGGCGCGAGGTGGGCCCCCGTTTCTCTACTGTCGTGACGTCATCGTGTCACGTGGTGTGATGTCATGTATCACGTGATTTGGAGGCGCATAACCACGGTGAAGGGCTGAAGTGGTAGCTAAAGTAGTATGCTTCGCATAAAAATGGCTGAGGCTTAACTTGGTTAAGCCTGGAGAATGCGAAGCATCATCGTGTCGCGTAATTTGGAGGCGCACAACCACAGCGACGGCGCGAGGTGGGCCCCCGTTTCTCCACTGTCGCGACGTCATCGTGTCACGTGGTGTGACGTCATGTATCACGTGATTTGGAGGCGCACAACCACAGCGACGGCGCGAGGTGGGCCCCCGTTTCTCCACTGTCGTGACGTCACCGTGTCACGTGGTGTGACGTCATGTATAACGTGATTTGGAGGCGCACCACCACAGCGACGGCGCGAGGTGGGCCCCCGTTTCTCCACTGTCGTGACGTCATCGTGTCACGTGGTGTGGCATGGCATCATCGTGTCACGTGGTGTGACGTCATGTATCACGTGATTTGGAGGCGCATGGTGTAACCCCTCATGTAATGCCCCTAGTGGGCCTTTGAGGTACTAATAAATAAAATAACCACGGTGAAGGGCTGAAGTGGTAGCTAAAGTAGTATGCTTCGCATAAAACATCACATGAGTGCACAGTACAGTGCAGTATGGCGTACCTCAAGGGTCGGTACTTGGTCCTCTCCTTTTCTTAATTTGCATTACTGATCAACCCTCTTGTGTTTCTTCTAACAGCCACTTACTCGCAGATTATTGCGTGATCTCCAGGGAGATAATATGTGACACTGGCATATCTTCTCTTCAAACAGACCTCAACGCTATCTCTGTTTGGTGCCAATCATGGTCAACGGAATTAAGCATAAAAAATGATAATTTCTGCATGTGTCAAGGACTTCCAACCAGCTACCTTCTTAGTACGTTAATAATGTCCCTCTAGACCCTGTTTCGTCTAACATTTATCTTGGTATCCATATTACTAGCAATCTCATTTAGTGCATGCGCACTCCTTACGTAATTAATGATGCTAATCGCAAGCTGGGATATCTAAAGCGCAATTTAGCTAAGGCAACATTTCCCTAAAACTACTATAAAATAAATCACTGGTCCGCTCAAAGTTCAAGTATGCTGCAGCAGTTTGGGACCCGTTTCAGCAAAACCTTATCTACCCATTACAAATGGTACAAAACAACTCTGCTCGCTTTGTTCGTTTTAACTATAACAGAACTGCTAGCATTTCCGCAATGAAATAAAATCTTAGCCTGCCATCTTTAGCATCTCGCCGTAAAAAGCCCTAGAATTTCACTTTTTCCCCAGATATTTCATCATCCTTCCCTTCGCGACGAACTGATCTCTCCTCCCCAATACATTTCATCAAAGTTAGATCATACCAACAAATTCGGAATTGAGTTACGCAAAACCAATGCCATGTTTCAGTCATTCCTTCCGCTCACAACTGTTGAGTGGAATTACATTCCCGCATCAACTGTTACAATTGTTGATAACTAGCACTTCAAGACCACATTACATAACATTGTATAAGTAAGAGCATCTATTTTTGTACTACCTAGTGCTATACTGTACTGTATTCCAGCGTTGTATGCACTGTATTACATTTTATTAACCAGCACTTCAAGAGCCCATTAGATAATATTGCATAACTAGGGGCCATTCATTTCTCTATTAGCAATTACTTTGCTGCACTGCACGTTGTTTTTGTAATCTGTTATGTAAACACTCCCCTCTATAACGCCTTTTGCACGGAGGGTACACGAAATAAATGAATAATAAATATGCAGACGACTACTGCGGGCGTCAAAATGGCGAACAAACTACGAGAAACAACAGTGCAAGTTAAAAACCCTTCAGCTTTATCTCTCCAGCACAATGACCCAACCATGTCGGTTTGTGCGCAGGCTTGTTATCTGTACAAACAACGAAACGAACCGCTGTTAAAGGACAATCAAACAAACACGCTGTTTTGCTGTCTTTTCGCCAAGGGCTATAGACATAAAGGAACAACGCCCGTGTATTCATAGATTAGCGCCTCAGTGAAGCGAGAACGATGGCATTTCCCCCACGTCATCATTTTTCTGCACATATCGCGACGAATGCGCGGGGATATAAGCTCAAAGAGCCGTGAGCTCGTTTTTCATTCTAACGGAGCGCACACTATACACACGCTCGCTTCTTAACCAATCGGTGTCTCCGACTATCGCTCCGCCAGCGGCGCGGCTGAAGGCGATATAAGAAGACGCGTGGCGCACGCATCGTAGATTGTGCAGCAAGCAAGCAAGATGTCCGATACCGAAGAACTTGTCGGTGCAGCCGCCCCAGCGTTTCCCAAACAAGGCAGCCCAGAGGCTCCTCCGTCGCCGTCGACACAAACGCCTCGGAGGCCCGGCGACCTTCTTCTCGACGAGAGCTGCGAGCCCCTGCTTAACATGTCGGGCTCTGAAAAGTCTTCGTCTTGCAGCATAAGCCCCAGCAACGAGCGCGAGATGACCGTCTCGCCACTGACGCTCGACGGCCAAGAAGGATTCGCTTCGCCATGCGTGGAGGCGCCGAGCGAGGACGTCGACCCATCAGGATGCAGCAGGATAGGAGAGGAGCCGCAGCCGTCCACGAGCACCGGATTTCGAGGCGTCGGATTCATTGCCCCGCACAGTCTGCGCAGCCAGCAGAGTAGCTCGTTGGAGTCGTTGAGCGAAAATAGTGTGTTGTCGCCCGATACCACGTCCACGTCTTCAAACCAGTGTAGGGTGGCTTCCTGGTCGGCCCATGTGCGGAGTACTCCTCCAATGAATCCTGACTTCTTTGCCAACCCTATACAGGAACCCGGTGCGGCGCTAACCGCTGACCTTGGTGCAAGAGCCGGAACGCCAGTGGCATCTGTGGCTTCCTTCGGAAGTATTTCTCCGGCCACCGACGATGCCTTTTTGCAGTGCCAAAGGGCAATACCCGAGGAGCAAGGCGGCTCGCAAACTACGGTGATTTCAACACCAAGCGAAAAGCCTCCGGCCTTTGATGTCAGCAGTTCCAGCTACCGGGACCAAATCGTGCCGTCGGTCATCGACTTAGCCCCGGGCCAAACGTCAGCTAACGACATATCGAATACGGAAGCATCTCAAGCAGAAGGAATGTTTTCCGCACACTACGCAAGTGTAGCCGCTGACAAGCGTACGGCTTACCTAGGACACGGCTCGGCTGAAGCGGCAACGCCCCCGATACCCAGAGGAGCACGTCCTGCGGCCGCCGTCCTAAAGACCGTGTCGGCAGCCATAGCAGAGTCAGCGAAGGCAGTGTCCTCCCCCTATGTAAAAGAAAGAAAAGAGCGAGCGGCTCACGAGGCCGCAGCTCTGGCAGAGCTGAAATCCAACGCTGGCTCCGAAATGTCAAAGATGATCAGTGCCTGGGAGGCCGAGAATAATGCCCGCAATGAGAAGAATCGCGCATCCGAGAGGGAGATGGCCGCAGCGCGAGATCGACCCGTCGCTGAAGGTGAAGAGTGGACTCACGTCGTGAGGATGTGCGACCTGAGGCCCAATGCACCGCATCACACGAAGGACGTGAGCAGATTCCGAGCCGTGCTGCGCAGTCTGGCCGCCAGCGATCCGCCGCACGTGCCCCGCAAACCGGAGAGCGCCTCTCGGTCCTGAAGCTCGCAAGTTGCCGTGATGGACTAGCTGGCCGCCCTGCGCTTCTCTTGAACAAAAACGTCAATTTTGTTGTGCATGTGTTCATAGAATTTATTGCAACATTTATAAAAAGTTCTGACTTACCTGGTTGTGCTTCCTGCTGTTCAGCACCCACATGCGCCACCACACTTGGTGCTGTCAAGGTTTAAGCTGTTGCGACACGTTTGTTTCATCTCCTCTATGGTTGAAGAATGAGCCCATGCATGCCAGTTATCGAGGCAGAGTTTCATAGCGTTCGGAAAACTGCACCCAGAAAGCCGCGTGTAGCTAAACGACAGTGCATGCCTCGAGGTAGATTTATATCACAGTTCCTGCAGTCCGCATGACTTCTTGCCCTGAGGTACCCATAGTGCACGTCGCGGCTTTTTACGTCGCCTACGCCTGGTCTGCTCATGACTTATATTTAGCAGGCGTAGCAAACGCAGAAATTAGCAGAGGTGACTGAGCCCGACGCGCTCTGCTTTACTGGCGTTTATAATGCCAGTACGTATATTTCCAGCATCACGGCTGCTTACGCTGTGCGTGGTACATCCTATGTCAAAAACACCTGCATGCATTAATGCTACCTGCATAGATGCAGGTGCACAATGCATATGCATGGCGTCTGCATAAATGGAGGGCAAATTTTGATCGTTCATACAGCGTTTCCCTTGAGTATTCTATTCATTTTTAACAGTGCGAAAAAAAAAGACGACGTTTACACACACAAGCGCACCAGCGCTGACTTTCAACTGAAGATTTATTATCACAAACGACATTTATACATAATCCCCCCAAAAGACGCACAAAAAACCTACGTATCCTATCTTAATCTTCCGGCAACGACTTCTCAAGAAAGGCAAATTCACGGTTAATCAATGACAAAGATGGTTTTGCAACACACGCGGAACCCCCCTTATCAATGTGATACGCTTCTACTAATTCTCTTACCGTCTTATCTTTGTGTTTTAAAATTACAGACGTCGTCGCCTTTTTCGCGCTGTTAAAAATGGATAGCAACCAACTCGCCCAGCTTTCTGTTCTTCGTATTCTATTCTTCAGCGGCCTCTATTTGCACCTGTCTACAGCAGGAATGAGAAGCAAACCAAAAATGTAGCGAGTGGCTTGTTATCTATGAACGCCAGGACGAACAGCTGTTAAAAAGACAACCCGCGAAGTTTCGTTACCTTTTCCCGGAGGGCTATACACATACAGGAACAACGCTGAGCATTTATAGATTGACGTTACCATCGAGCGAAAATGGTGTTTCCACTTAATCATTGTTGTTCAGCGCACATAGATTGGCATTAAATGAGATGAATGCGCAAGCATTTAAGCAATAACGTCGGTAAGTTCTATTTGCATTCTAACGCAGCAAACAAAACACCCTGGCTTCTTGCTCAAATTTGTCACAGCCTATCGCTGCTCTAGAGGAACTGTCCAAGTCGTTTGTGTCCCAGTCGCGTATAAGAACGCAAGAGGGAACCGGTGCTTCGCGAAACACTGACCTTTCTGCAAGGGCCGTACGTAGCTGCAGCCTTTACCGGAACAACCGTGGAATCTGAGTGTTCCCTGTCAAGTATTTCTCCGGTCACTAACGACAGCTATTTGTGCTGCCAGAGGGCAACGACGGCGGAGAAAAGCGGCTCGGAAACGACGACCATTTCAACGCCCAGCGAAATGCCGTGTCCGGTCTTTATTGTGCACCGTTTCTGAGACCCAGACCAAGAGCCTGCTCAGGTAAAAATTGCGCCGTCGGTCATCGACTTGGCACCCAGCAAATTCGCACGCAAGGGCATTCCGAAGACGAGGGCGTCTAAAGCAGAAGGAATATCTCCAGTACTTACTATACGAAGGAGCAGCCGCTGTCAAGCGTGCGGCTCCCTGCTAAAAAAAAGTTCTGTGATGCAATAACCTCATAGATCATTCATCATAGAATATCATATAATCTGTATGACATATAATACTGTCGTGTCCGGTCGCTGTGTTCAATGCAGCGAAAGACGCACACGGTACTTTAAGACTTTGTTTATTTAAAGCTGATGAGGGTGCGACCAGCGTCGACCGAGGCAGGAGCCGAACTGGCCGCCCGAAGAAAGGAGGGAGCGGAGAAGCGTCCACGGGAGGGAGTGGCTTCCCAAAACAGGAGGAGGATGCGGGGGCGCACCATGGGGGGGGGGGGCATCTGGCGACAGCGTGCGACGAGGGGCAAGTGGTCGTTAGGAGGAGGATGCGGGGGCGCACACACACAAAAGCAATAAGGGGACACAACACTTCCTTCCCCCTTAGAAAGTTGCCTGGTATCGTGAAGGGGGTCGGCGCTCACGCGTGGAGGCGCGCTGGCTTTGTGCGCTCGGGGGAGAAACACTTGTAGGCTGGCTGTTGTTCGCTGTGTCTCCTAGGTCTGTCCTGGGCGAAGTCTCTTCTTCCGGGAAGAGGTGCCAGGCTATGTGGGAAGATGGTGCACGTGTTCTCTCCGCTGGCGGACAGCTCTCAGACGGCGTCGTAAATCTACGCAGCTGGTTGAGATGTCGGCGTGCTACTGTGCCATGTATGTTGACGAGCCAAGAGCGCAGGCCTATGCGTCTGACAATTGTAGCTTCCTCCCAGCGTGGCTTTTTCAGAAACTGTCGGGCGAGGACGCGCTGCCCCTCATTAAGCGTGCCGCAGCGCGGAATTGCTTTTTCTTCCCGGAACGTCTCTGCCTTTGGCTCGGGGAGGATGGCTGTGAGCTGGGTTCGCATTTCACGCTCGAACATCATTTTCGAGGGGGTCTCGCCTGTTGTGCTCTGAACCGTCGTGTGCTGCTTGAAGAGAAAGCGCGCAAGGCGGCGCTGCAGCGAGCCTGTCTGATCTCTTTCAAGGGCGCGTTTTAGCTCGGCTACGTAGCGCTCGGCTTGTCCGTTTGTCGCTGGGTGGTAGGGGGCCGATGTAACTGAGGAGATCCCGTTGTCGCGATAAAACTTGAGAATCTCCGCAGACACAAACGGTGTTCCGTTGTCAGATACTACCTTGCGTGGCAGGCCGAACGTTGCAAATAGTGATCGGAGGTTGTCAATGACTGCTGCCGAAGTCGTCTGTCCCATTTGCCTTATCTCAAGCCACTTTGTGTAGGCGTCTACGACCACAAGGAAAGTGCAGCCCTCAATTGGTCCTGCAAAATCAATGTGCAATGTGTGCCATGGTGTGTCTGGCTTTTCCCATTCTGGGACAGGAGCTTTCGGCGGGGCGCTCCGGCTGCTCTGGCAAGGCTTGCATTCTCGCACCACTGTTTCGATGTCGTTGTCAATGCCAGGCCACCACATGTAGCTTCTGGCACACTTTTTCATTGCAACGATGCCCCGATGTCCGGCGTGGATGAGAGACATAGCTTGTGCGCGTAGTTCTCTCGGCATCACAACTCGGGACCCAAATATGATGCAGCCGCGATGGGTGCTCAACTCTGTAGCTCGCCTGCGGTAAGCGTCGAAGTTGTCCCCTTTGAGTTTATGCACGTTGCCTTGTTGAACAGCTGTGTAAACTAGCCGGAGAGCTGCGCACTTCTGCGTAGATGCTGCAACTGTGCCTGCTGTAAGCGGAGGTTCTGGCAGTGCTTCGAACATCAGAACGTCTCCTGGTGGAAATGGTTCGTCAACAGTTGCGTCTAGTGGCAGACGGCTTAGCGCATCGGCGTTTTGATGTTTACTCCCATTGCGGTAGACCAGAGCGTAGTCGTACGCTGAGAGTTTGATGCACCAACGTGTCATTCGCGGAGACAAAGTTGGTGGCATAGGCCTTTGTGGTCCCAGAATGCCCAATAGCGGTCGGTGATCGGTTATAAAGGTCACCTTCCGGCCGGCAATGTACTGGTGAAAATGTGTCGCCGCGTAGACGATGGCTAGCCCTTCTTTGTCAAGTTGCGCGTAGTTGCGTTCTGCTTGCGACAACGTACGTGAGGCGAAGGCGATGGGAGCTTCCCTTCCTTGCTCGTCAGTTTGCGATAGAACCGCGCCGACTCCGTACGGTGATGCGTCGCAAGCCAAAAGCAGAGGCTTCCTTTCGTCGTAGTGGCGGAGGACTGTACATCTTCGAATCAGGTCTTTCAGGGCATCGAATGACTGCTGATGGCGTGGCGACCATGTCCATGTCACATCTTTCCGAAGGAGTTGGTATAAGTCGTTGGCCACGGTAGCTCTTTGTTCCAAGAACCGGTCATAGAACGTCAAGAGTCCGAGAAAAGCCTGTAGCTCCTGCTTGTTTGTTGGAGCTCGTGCTTCTGTGATCGCTCGCACTTTGTCCTCGGTAGGGTGAATGCCTTCCGCATCAATTCGGTGTCCCAGAAATTGCACCTCTGGCACCGCAAAACAGCACTTCGATTTGCTTATGCACAAATTAGCGTTTGCTAGCCTTTCGAGAACGAGCTCTAGGCGCACTGCATGCTCTTCAGTGGAAGTGCCACTGATGATGACATCGTCAAGGTAGACACAAACTCCTGGGATGCCCTGAAGCACTGTCTCCATGAATTTTTGAAATATGGCCGGGGCTGCAGCTACGCCAAAAGGCAGTCGCTTGACTTTGTACAAGCCTTTCAGTGTGTTAATTGCCAATAATTCAGCAGTTGACTCGCTCACCTTCAGCTGCTGATACGCCTGGGTGAGGTCCAATGTGCTGAAGACTCTTGCGCCACGCAGTACACTGAATACTTCTTCAGGTGTCGGTAGCGGGTAAGAGGACGCTTTAGTCGCAAGATTGACGGTGCTCCGGTAGTCTCCGCAGAGGCGTATGGTTCCGTTCTTCTTGCGAACTACGACAAGTGGTGTGGCCCATTCTGAATGCTGCGTCGGCTCGATGACACCTTGCTGCTCCAGTTTGTCCAACTCTTTTTCAACTGAATCTCGGAGAGCAAACGGCACCGGCCTGGCCTTCAGAAATTTGGGTTGCGCGTTGTCCAACAACTCCAGTGTGACCGGGGGCCCTTCGTTTCCTGGAATCTCTTCCGAGAATACTCTTTCGTATTTCTCTTGCAGTTGCTCAACCATGTTCTGGCTCGGCGTCTGGTGTATGCCGCATATCATCACGCCTAGTGGAGAAAACCAGTTTCTCCCTAGAAGGCTTGATCCTGTGCCCTTCACAACAAGCAGAGGTAGCGTATGGGTCTGGCCGTTGTAGTTAACCTGCACGTTGGCAGAGCCCAATAGTGGCAGATTCTGTCCTGACCACGTTCGCAGGTGCGTGTCGTCTTGTTGCAGGGCTGGTGCGTCAGATGGCCATGAAGTTCGGAACGTGTCCTCACTGATCAGAGTACAGGCTGCGCCGGAGTCCACCTCGAACTTAATCAGCTGGTGATGTACGCTTACTTCTGTAAAAATCTTCGGTCGCGTGCCGAGATTCATGGTGTTCAGGTCGTACAACACAGATGGTGTTGCTGATGTTGTTCCATGGAGACCAGATAGCGGCGTATTCTCTGAGGCGTTGACGCTGTGATTAGGCTGGGAAGGTGACTTTATCTTGGCAAGTCTCCGTTTCGTAATGCATGCTCTTTCGATATGCCCTCGCTTGTGGCAAAAATTACACGTGGCTGACTGGAATCGACATCCCTGGGGGTTGTGTTGGTCGTCACACCGCCAGCAGCGTTGTGCCTTTTTGACCGATTTTACAACAACAGAAGGCTTGCGCACCTGGTTGCTTGTCTGGTGTACCGGCTCGGTGTTCCGGCGAATCCCTCTCTGCTGGTGACCGGCGCTCTCCGCTCGAACGGCGATGTCGTAAGCTTTGCTGAATGTGAGGTCCTTCTCAGCGAACAGGCGCTGCTGCAGTGACTCGTCACTCAGTCCGCACACAAATCTGTCGCGTAACATCACGTCCAAGGGAAGCATGGTGGTGTTAGCAGAAGAAGCTGCGTCTCCCTCCTGCCCGGTAGCTGTTGTCGACAGCGTTCCAAAATTGCAGTCGGCAGCGAGCTTCTTGAGCGCGGCTACGTAGGCGCTCACAGTTTCTCCTCCCAGTTGATTTCGTCGTTGGAAGCGAGCCCGGCTGTAGACCTCGGATGGCCTTGGGTCGTAGTGCTTTTGCAGCGCTTTTACGATGTCGTCGTAAGACACTGCCGCTGGTGTGCTTGGCTGAATAAGGGCGCAGACAGTATCGTAGGTCTGCTCCCCGCACAGCGTCAGCAGGTTGGCCCTCTTCAAGGCTGGGTCTGTGATGTTGTTAGCTTCAAAGTAGAACTGAAGACGTCCAACCCACGATGACCACGATGAGCCGTTGAATTCTGGTATCTGATTGGGAAACCCTCGCGTAGCCATGGCGTGTCAATAGCGTTGCGTAGCGCGGGTCGAATCCACTTTCTCGTCGCCACTGTCGTGTCCGGTCGCTGTGTTCAATGCAGCGAAAGACGCACACGGTACTTTAAGACTTTGTTTATTTAAAGCTGATGAGGGTGCGACCAGCGTCGACCGAGGCAGGAGCCGAACTGGCCGCCCGAAGAAAGGAGGGAGCGGAGAAGCGTCCACGGGAGGGAGTGGCTTCCCAAAACAGGAGGAGGATGCGGGGGCGCACCATGGGGGGGCATCTGGCGACAGCGTGCGACGAGGGGCAAGTGGTCGTTAGGAGGAGGATGCGGGGGCGCACACACACAAAAGCAATAAGGGGACACAACAAATACAATCTGTATGATATATCATACAGATTGTATGATATATCATACAGATTGTATGATATTCTATGATGAATGATCTATGAGGTTATTGCATCATAGAACTTTTTTCAGCAGGGCTTATTTTATGTAGTGCTCAGCTGAAGCAGTAACGTCATCGGCCCTTGGAGGAGCAGACCCTGCAGTCGCTGGCAAGAGCCCGGTCCTAAAGACAGTGGAGGCACCCAAGGCGGAGTCAGAGGAGGTAGTATCCTCCCACAACGTGAAACAAAGGAAAGAGCGAGCCGCTCGCGAGGCCACGGCTTTGGCACAGTTGACATCCAACGCGGACAACCAGAAGTTGTGGGGACGCGCTTTACTCGTCCCCTGTGGTTCGCTTCCCCGCAGTGCACCCTCAACTCGTCACGGCTCGTCCCGTCCGTCCTCGGAGTTTCCCTCTGCCCTAGCACGGGCGAACGTTCGCTCGTAACCGTGCTGGCGAGTTGAACGTCCTCGATTCCTCAGCGTATTTTGTTACTAGCTGGCGTTATTATTGTTGTAGCAATAAATACCTTGTTTGTGTCAGCCAGAGTGTCGTTCCTTTGTTCCCTCAGAGCAAGGCCCGCCGTAGTCGGCGTGCGCTCGGTAGCGTACGCGACCACGGGATGGGGTCCGGCGGTTTTGAACTGTGTCAGCCGCGGTTAAACAGGGAAAACGTATCTATCTCCCTAATTAAAACCCCACAACTGGCAGCCCAACGTGGGGCCTGATCTTGGTACATTGGACGACTATCTGTTCGGTTCGAGGAACGCTCTTTGGCCTGACTTGACAAGTGCTAGGCCTAGTGCGAATTTTGATCGCTAGGACCTGCGGCATGCTTTCTTGAGTGCGCAGCATGTTTGAGCTTTTCAACATGCTCAGCACACATTTTCTTCTCGTGAGTTTTTTCAGGCACGAGTACCGCGTGGTCCGCATCGAGCGAGAGCGAGGCCTAGCGCCCGCAGGGTTGCCGAGCCTGAAGCGAGTGAGTACGGAAGCAGCGTGGGTGGTCCGACTTTTCTGTATATATATTTTCTCTCTGTCTGTTCCGACTCTGGGAGTCGCGGCTCCGGGAGCCGAGTGGCCTGGTGCCACGGGTGCCGCTAGGAGCTCGCTGGTATTGCAGCTCGGCACCGGGCGCTCCGACAACATCCTCGGCGCCGATCGCTCAGAAGCTGCTTCGTGCACTGAGCGGGGTAGGACCACCCCACAGAGCTGATGCCTCCTCGCGGCTGCGCGCAGGTAACCCGTTTCGGGTCTTGCTTTTGTTGAGGGCCGTTGTCACAATGGTAGTGAGGTCTAAGGCTTTTCAGAGCTGTCTGCGCCATGTCGGAACAGTTACGACTACCGGACCGTGGTGTTGAGAGGGGGCACACTTTGCTGCCCACCCGTTTTGTAACCTCGCATGAACTGAGAAGTCTCGTTCAATAGCGTAGACTGGTGGGCGAGTTGGTACGACATATTCATCCGCATTTTCACCCAAAAAGAAGGCATCTGCATAGGAGAGTGCATCGCACAGTTGCTCAGTGATCTGTCTCTAGCGATGCATGATAGAACACTTAAATATTGTTTCCAGGGTTCCAACATCAGAAAGGTTTCCGTTTTGTCGATGATTACTTGGTTTTAATTGAATGTGGCCGTGCAGTTTTTGACATAGAAGTGTATTCTGTTCTGTTTTCTCTGATGTCCTTCAGCCATTTGTTATTACTCATGAACCACCTGTTAATGATTGCACCAAATTCCTTGCTTTGACTCTTTACTTCACTGCTCAAAATTGTGCTGGTCCTTCGAACTTAGGGGAGGAAAGCCGTTACTTCTGTACTGTTCCAGCCACTCCAAACTTGTAAAATGGGGCATTGCTGCGTCCTGTCTTAACAATGCCCTCAAGAAATCGTGTCTGCATATATGATTGGTCAGTTTTTCAATCCAGGCTGACAGGCTCCCTGATTCTGGTTATTCCATCAATCTTCTGTAGCTGAGGGGATGTTAAAAAAGTTGTAATGTGGCACTTCCTCTCCTAGCAGTAAAACAAATGTGGCGGTCATTCCGTGCCCTCATGCCGTGTCTCACAGTTTGAAAAGAATTGGGAAAAAGGCGGGAGTGGACATTGTATTTTCAGCTCCGCTGCGATTAGGTAGCTTGCGCGCACGTGTAAATGCGCCGGAAAAAAGCACGTAAAAACTGTCCCCGTCTGCATGAAAAAGCACCGACACAAGTTTGTACCCTGCAAAGGCAACATTGTCTGCTCTCTCCCTCTGTCCTGTGGCAACTACTATGTTGGTCAAACTAGTCGTTGTTTAACGACAGGCTGAGGGAACACTGCAATAATGTAAAAAATGCTGCTCGCAACATCGGGATTCGTAGCCACGACTGTGCTTGTCATTCGCAGGTCGACAAATGTGAAGTTTCCCTCTTGCCCTGGCTTGGGCGAACGTTCGCTCGTGGCCGTGCTGGTGAGTCGGACGTCCTCGATTCCTCAGCATATTTTTTGTTAGCTGGCGTTATTGTTGTAGCAATAAATGCCTTGTTTGTGTCAGACAGTGTCGTTCCTTTGTTCCCTCAGAGCAAGGCCGGCCGTGGTCGGCGTGCGCTGGGTAGCGTGCGCGACCACGGGTGAGGTCCGGCGGTTTTGAACTGTGGCAGCCGCGGTGAAATAGGGGAAACGTATTTATCTCCCCAATTAAAACCCCGCCGAAGCTGCAGCCCGCAGGGTGAATAATCGCGCAGCACAGAGCAAGGTGGCCGCCTCACGAGAGCGACCCGTCGCTAAGGGAGAAAAGGCGGGTTCGAGTCGCCGAGATGTGCGACTTAAGTCCGAGCTCTGCGCATCACACGGAAGACGTGGTCAGATTCCTAGCCGTGCTGTGAAGTATGGCTCCAAGCGATCCGCCGCATGTTCTGGGTTGAGAGGCGCTCTTGGGTTCCCCAAAAGCGCCTCTCAACCCAGAAACTCGCAATTCCCGTCGACGAAACAGCCTTATAGGCTGCAGCGTCTACTTTAATACTGGCTCCCGGCTCTATGCTTGCCTTGAACAAAAAACGCCGTTCTTGAATATATGTTTCTCTAATTTATTGCCGCATTCATAAACCTTTTTCAATTATTGTCTTTCCCTTTATGCTGTTAAGCACGCACACAAGCCATCAAATCTGGCACTGTGAAGTTTAAACTGCTGAGACGCATTCTTTGCATGCCCAGTGAACCAAAAAGAAAAAAGCCATGCAAGTTATCGATGAGAGTGTAGTAGTGTCCCGAAAACTGCATCAAGAGAATTGTGTGACCGTAAACGAAACTGCACGTCTCGTAAACTCAATGACGAGGACGTGAGCACAGGGTAGTGGCGCACCGCATAACCACTGCGCTAAGAGTGGTACGAGGACTTCCAGGGATCTATGAATGTAAAGTAGACAATGGCCAATTCCGCATACATGGGCATTAGCCCATTATCCCGTGAACTCTCATTGATAACTTGCATGGCTTTTTAGAGCGCAGCTCTTTGGCGTCCGTTCCTGGGTTTCGCGTCGTCGTCGGCCTCGTAACCAGCTCCGCCCCCAATGTCACGCTTTTCAATTGGTCGAAATGCTCGTGACGTCACAGTGCGCGAATTTCAAATGGGGCCAATTGTACTTTGGCTAGTAACCATGCAACCAATCAAAGGGATCGTATAGTGATGCTGCAACTAAGTTGGACTGAGTTTAGTTAATTGCTTAATTAATCAATTAGCCTAATTAATATAGAGGAGAATGAAGAGGTCAGAAGAAAAGAAAAGAAAGACGCGCGCCGCAGCGACCGCGGAAGGCGACGCTGCTAAAAAAAAAACAGATAAGTACGAAGCCGCGTTCCCTCCACCACCACGCACTTCCCCACTCAGTAAGACGTTGCTCGTTTCATATACGTTGTGTCGAACATCCTAGACAGTTCCAACAATTGACAGGTTAATGACAGAACACGATGGATAGAAATACAATAATATAAATATGAAATAGCCTAATTAACCTTTCTAGTTAGACCGCATAAATCAATAAAACCGAGAACGAAATTGGTCGAGTTGGGGAATCGAACCAGGGTCTCCGGAGTGCGATACGAGCACGCTAGCCACTCCGTAATGCCAGCTGAATGGTTTGGAATGAACAAAGGCGCGTCTAGCTAATACGGCGTCTTCGTTCACTCCCATCTTCCCCCTTTCCCTTACGGCGAGGTGCAGGTGTCCACCCAGATATGCGAGAGAGATACATTTCCTTTCCTCAAAAAATAAATTTACCGTCCAGCAAGGCGTACAGCCGAATTGGCGATGGCGTTCTGTGGACTCCCTGGCAGCGTTGCAAGACGCTGTCGCGTTCCACTCTTACAGGCGAAGCTTAACATGTTAACCACACATCAGTAACACACGCAGACAGCCAATGGACGCGTCATTCGCTGGCAGCACTTGATTCATCATTCACAACCACATTCTTAACGTACGCTCCCTTGCCGCACATGCCAAGGACGTACACCACGATCACATTCTGCGCCATTCCTCTGTACTTTGCTTTGCTGAAACCTGGATGGATCCCGAAGAGCCTCTCGAAATCATAGATTTCCTATACTGCTGTGGTGCTCGCAGAGACCACAACAGAGCGGCGGGAGTCGCTATCTACTTGCGCACAGGTCTCTCAGCAATACCAGTCGAAATGATTGGCACGTCACATGAAGTTGGCGAACTGTGCGCCGCAAAGTTGCCCAACGGCTTGCTGGTAGTAGCTGCCTACTTCGCCCCTACCGCACTCACGAAAGACGTCGTGCACTTCCTGCAACTCGCATTAACCGTCCATCGATCCACACCGATGCTATTAGTGGGGGACTTTAATGTTGACATAAAGACAAACAGCAATTTCCTAACACTTATGCGGGAGAACATCCCGTTCCTCTCGCTCGTAACGCGTCCCACGGCTGTGACAACCTCGCGAGGCACTTGTATAGATCTCGTCTTTGAGAATCAAGCATTGGTGTACCAAGTCGAACATATATCAGTCTATTTCTCCGACCACAAAGCTTCCTTCATGACTGTCAAGAACTGTTAGTGGAGTCTTTGTTAAAGGAATACGTGTGAAAAATAAAAAAAAATTCTGTGATAGCGCATACATGTGTTGCTCGATTTCTTTGCCTCAATCTATCGAAAAGGTGAAACAGCTTATTTGCTGCGCTCAAATTTCGCATTAGGAAGTAACGTAATCGTCGGTAATTGTTTTCTTTTTTGGTTCCCGGGCTGCTTCGTGCCCTCTGGTACACAAACAGTGCGTCACCGTTTTCATTTTGTACACTGCGCACATACCCAAAAGAATGCTTATTGCCAGCTACTGGAAAATCTACGCCACTAATGTTGCAGTTCCAGAACCATGAAATTCTTTTTAGTTGTCTGTAGAAAACTAAATCCGCCTGAGACAGCGGCTAAAGAAGGCCATTGGAATGGTTTAGTTTGGTTAATGGAATCTTTATCCAAACCGACTCAGGCCACGAGGGACGCCGTAGTGAAGGGCTCCGGAAATTTCGACGTGACATCGCACAGTACACGGGCCTCTACCATTTCGCCTCCATCGAAGTGCGACCGCCGCGGCCGGTGTCGAACCAGCGTCCTTTGGTTCAGCAGCCAAGCGCCATAACCACTGAGCCACCGCGGCGGCTGTGTATAGGAAAGGCTGCAGCTATTTAGGCCAATTACCTATAGCCGGATATAACTTATTTTTGTATGGGATATATCAGACAAGTGTAGCAAATAAAGGAAAGTTACAATGAGTGGAGGCTCTTGAGAGCCGACGTAGTGGCGTAGCCAGAAAATGATTTTTGGTAGAGCTGGGTGAGTGGTAAGGGGGCAGGGGAATTACTGGAAAAAAAAACTGACGGTTGATTTGCATATTAGGCCAAATGCAAATTAGGTGCGCTAACATTTCCGTTTTTACTTCGGTTCTGGTGTTCAGATCCACTGTTCACGGGATAATGGGCTAATGCCCATGTATGCAGAATTGGTCATTATCTACTTTACATTCATATATCCCTAGAAGTCCTCGTACCACTCCTAGCGCAGTGGTTAAGCGGTGCGCCACTGCCCTGTGATGGTAGGTGCTCCCAGCGGTGGGCCTTGTGCGGCCTAGATTGATCTTCCCGGGCAGCCAATCTTTAACTGCCACCTGCCATGGCGGGCACTATGCTCACAATCTGGTTGTCAGGTTTTAACGACGCTGTAAGGTCACGTGACCTCGGTGAGACGCCTGCCTCTTATGGTTGCTCTCTGGGCACCACCTATACCAGTCATGTTTTTGATTTTTCGATCATAACGCCGACGTCGGATTTTCTGGGTAACGGGGCCTTTAACGTTATCGTGTTAAGAGCAAAAAGGTTCTCTGCTTCAGTAAGCAGTCATTCAGGGGACTTTCTGCAGCCCCTTTGGTGCTTTTCCGAGTAAACGAGGACTCCAGCGTACCGGTTGTACTTCTGTACTTCTGTTCGCTTTCGCGCGATGGCGCGAAAGCGGCAGAACAGAACAGAACAGAAGCGGCAGCCCGGAAATGCACAGAGACCTAGCAGAGCGCGAAAAATTGGAGGGGACACTTCATTAAGTTTTGCATTAAGGGCATAATGTGATAGTCTGCGACACACGTTGCTTTTCCTTCACATTAATGTAACTGCCACCTACAACAGTGGGCAGTTCGCTGAAAATTCCGGCGGACAGGTTGTGATGACATCACGAGGTCACGTGACCAAGTGGCTTGCCTGCTCCGGCTTCAAATGGCCGCCAATGCCGGACAGTTTCTTCTTTTTTTTTCCAACAGGGAGGTGTTAACGCTCTCGCGTTAAAAAATTAACAGCAAATGTTTCTCCGATCCATGGACTGCAGGGCGTTCCACGCGGCAAATCAGTATGTTGGTGCTTTCGGTCATATTTGCAGTGCAGATGATCCTTGTGGCGGGCAAAAGTTCAAGACCCACCGAAAAACACGAATTACTTCACGGGCACCATGATGGTGAACCACGCTTGGCTTAGGCAGTGCAGGACAGAGCAGGTTTCGATAGGCGGATTATGGAAACACGCACCTTCTCGTTATCCTGGTTCTTCGGCATGGCGGCCCCTGTAACGTAGGCGAGCTAGCAAGTATTAATTGTGCGTCAACACAGGAAGAACGTATACGGGACTTAAACGGAAACAAAGAAAAGCACGTGTTTCCATCTGAGCCCCGTCTTTGCTGTGGATTGGTTTGGTTCGCTCACGAGTTTTAACGTCCCGAAGCAGCCGAGGCTATGAGGGACGCCGTATATTGGAGGGCAAGGGTTAACTTCGACCGCCTGGGGTTTTTTAACGTGCACTGACACCACACGGCCTATGGTATTTCGCCTCCATCGAAATGCGACCGCCGCGCGGCCGGGATCGAACCCGCGTCTTTTGGGTTAGTGCCAAGCACCATAAGCAATGTGCTCTAGCCCCATCTGTTTGCACCACGGTGTAAGAAGGTGCAAGAAATACTTCTTACACCGTGGTTTGCACTGTTGACTCACTGTGAACATCACGTTGTGAGGCGTTGCCTAATGAAAGCTCGTGTTTTGGCCCCTGCACATGCAGCTCTCGTACGTGACTTTTCTCGTGATCAGAGCCACCGCCGTGTGTGCTGCAGCTGCTGTACCACAATATCAGCAGTCGAAAGTTTTGCCCGCCACACCTTGTCGGGTGACAAACAAGATATTAGTGGATACATCTTGCTATATCTGTGTAAGACGAGGACAGTTACCAAGGGAGGAGGCATTACGGCGAGAGCATAGGAAAATATCTGGAGGGTGGTTACTATGGGAACCAACCGAAAGACAGTTTCTGTGAAAGGAGGAGGGCGTGGCGAGAGCCACGGGATCTCCAACCTGGAAGAGGTAGGGTACGGCGAGAGCAAGAAGGCACAACAGGTCGGAGGTTGCAGTGGAAACTGCCCGGAGGTTAGTTACCCTGGAAGGCCGAGGAGCATTACCATGGAAGGAGGAAGATTTGGAGAGAGCATGAGGACACGCAACAGGTACGTGGTTGCCATGGGAACCAACGGGAGGGTAATTACCCCATAAGTAGGAGGAGGGTTGCATGAAAGACTACTGGGAGAGGAGGGTATGGCGAGAGTGTGGAATGTGTACCATGGTAACCATCCAGAACGTGGTTACTGTGGAAGGAGGAGGGAAGGTATGGCAACAGTAGAGGTACGTAGCACGGGCCATCTGCAGCAGCTGCTGCGAAACACACCACCCAGGAGAGGATCATAGGAGGCGCTGCGCCTCTGTAGTAGTGGACTGGAAAGGATACCTACACGAAAAAGGACTATGTGTGGAAAACTAAAAAGAGTGCACTGTAACTATGCAGACCTGAGGACGCTCTCATATTCTCTATCACAACATACCGTGAAGTATAAATACCTTAACAGCGGTCACTGAATCACGCGTTAAACGGGTTCTGAAAGAGGCTCTAAAAGGTTGTGTTATGCCTCGGATGTTAAAAAATGCCGCTTGACGAATATCCTACAGCAAAAAATTTTTTAATGCGCTTTGCAGAAGCTGAGTTATCTGTAGTCAAAATTTGAATTTCAGCGCCTTGTACATGCTTCGTGACAATATGGATGCACTCTGGAGATAAATTTCGGCATCAACTTCATAGCGATTTTGGAACATGGTCGAATGAGACTCAAATCTAAAAGCCCTATGTGCTAAAAGAGTGGCCGGATTTTAACCAGCTCCGGACCTGCGGGTCGCCCTCAAGGTCAAGCTTCATGCCACTTTCTTGGCTCAGGTTGGACCCCATTAAAGAGTGTTTTCGCACTAAAATATTTCACGTCTAAATCAGTCGAGCATTGCTGGTGCCGGTACATTCGTGAACTAAAACAATGCAGCAGCCAGCTGTCACGCAGTTGTCAAAATTCAGTTTATGTACAAATAATATTCGCGAATGTGAGCACCTTTGCCCATGAGGTGGTGCAAAAGCGCGGAAAAAAGTAAGCTCACCGCAGTACATTTGCATAAGATCTTGCATTCATACATTCACACACAATTCAAGGGCCAACGTGTCCTGAAGAACTGCGCCACAGTCGCTTTATGCAAAATTAAAAATTTCATAAAGGTGTCTTGTTGCCCCATTAAAACGTACATATATCTAAAAGCAATCTAAAAAGCTCGACTACATTTATATAAAGTCATAGAGGTTTGAAACATGTTAGTAAATTTTAAGTGAAGATGGCACAGGGTCCGCTTTAAAATTCAATAAAAAAATTCAATGCCAACTAAAATCAAAATAAATTTGCATTATGCCTGCAATATAAAAATCCTAATGGCGAGCTCCAAAGGAAGTACCATGGTCAAATTAAAAAGCCGACCTAAAAGTGATATAAATACACTGAGGGATGCGTTTTGTATCATGAATCTTTATACAAAACCTGACTGTGCTGAAGCACGTGTGCGCCTTTCTGCGCTCAGCACGCAGCATGCTGATTAACACAAACGTCACCGTTTCCAGTGGGAACTGGACACTTTTCGCAGCTCCTGCAATGGGTCCTCACCACGAGCGATCTTTGCCTTAACAGCTTCCATGACAGCAGGAAGGTGGCGATACTGCTTGAGGTTCCGAAACTTGTCACTCAACTGGACGCTTGTCCTGCCGATGAAGCCACCTTCAGCCAAGATCCGACCCCAGCTGCCCTTTCCATATTTCATGACGCCACTGACCAGTGCCTCCGTTTCCAGTGGCGTAAAAGGCACTCGCCTCTGTTTTACCTTGGGCTCTACATGCGGAGGAACCTTCCCAGAGGTGTCCGTCTCAGAATCAGAGCTCCATTTCTCATCAGATGCCGGTAGTTCAACAGACGAGCTCGGAACTGCTGCACGCGAGCTACTCCCCCCTTGAGCAAGTTCTTTTGAGCAGGCTTGCCCCTTTGGAGAGGCAAGGTCATCGTCATCAGACAACACAAGTGTGCTGACTGACTCGGGACGTGAAGGTGGGTCGGCAGATTCTCCTGGCTTACCTGGCTCTTCTCTAGCGGCCTCAGTCGGGGCTGCGATGCTATCATCGTCAGAAGGAAAGACATCGGCTTCTCTAGGTTTGCTTCGCCGCTGCTCCGAGCTGCCTTGCAGCTGCTTCTGCCTTGAAATGGCGCGCAGCTCCTTCAATGGGTTTACACAGGCAGCTAATTTCGCCTTCACTCGCTGCTTGACACGAGGAAGGTGGTTATACTTCTCCAGGTTCCTGTATTTGTCGGACAGCTCTGTCGGGCGGCGTCCGTTGAAGAAGCCTTCGTCATGTATCTCTTTCCAGCTTCCGCGACCATATTTCATCACACCATAGACGATGGCCTCTTCTTCTAGCGCCGTAAACCGCACCCGAGATCGCTTCACTGGCAACGACGCACCTGGTTGGGATGGCTTTGTGGAAATCCGAGTACTTTCTGATGTACCCTGCGTGTCGGTTCTCGATGCGGTTGCTTGCCTGGATGAGTATGATCTCTGGTGGGCAGATGAAGGTCGCAGGCGAACGTGCTGCCGAATGGTGCCCGGGCTAACAATCGCCTGTGAGACAGGTTCGCTGGCAGGTTGTTCGGCAGCTGCATTTTCGTCAAAAAAGATGGTAGAAGTGTCGCACAGATGTTTCTTATGCCGAGGACTTAAAAGTGATGGAGAAGCCTCAGCCTCCTTCCGACGCTCTTCATCTATGCTTGCACGTGCCTGATCGTCTAACGCATGATCAATGTCGGTTGTGTCGCTGTCTGAAGCCGTGGTTTCTTGGGGCCCACCTGGACCGACTGAAGGCACCTCCTTGTGTTGTCCAGAGCCAGCAGAATCAGCAATGCGCAGTGGCGAATCGCAAAGCTCTCTGCTCAGCTGAGATGTAGCATCGTTCTCACTGGATCTATGCGGCGCTACCTCTGGCGCCTGCTTCCGAAAGGGCGACCGCCGCTGTTCAGAACAGTAGAACGACAACTCTTCAGGCGTTAGCCGGTCCAGTTCAACAACTGGAGAGGGCTCGAGCATAGCTGCTTGCTGGGGAAGGTCTCGAGGTGAAGCAGCATGTACACTTGCTGTCGCAGTGGGCAGCTTTCTGTGGGCTTTGTCATCCTTTGCCAACGATCTTCTACGCCGTCCATGCCCTGTTGTCTTTGACCGCAACTCCTTGCCATCAGGTGAGCTTCTGAGCGACTTCTGCCGTGTGTCTCGAGCTTCTGGCTTTTGCAATGAGAATTCAGCACTTCGATGTTGCACTGGTGAATTTAAATTTGAATGCTGCGGACTCTTGCAAACTGCCAACGCTTCGCCCAAGATATCGCGGATTTCTTCTTCTGGAATTTCTGGCAAGCCTATCTGAGCGACAGCTTCTCTTATGGCGGCAATTGTATGACCATCAACATAGCTACGCTTGTTTTTTAACCAGGAGACCAACTGCCCTGTTGTCAGGTTCCTGCACAGTTGCTCCACTTGTACCTGAAGTGGACCATTGCCAGCGGTGCCAGGTTGGCTCTTCCTGCAAAGCATGCAACAACAGAAATGAGAGACAGACAGAGAGGGTGTGTGCTCTGTTGCCTGGACACTTAGTAAATGATGTCGGGAAACTTTCTTTCAGGAGAGCAACCATTTTATTTTTGTTAACGCAGCCTCCTCCATGCACACCCCACGAATGGTCCACGACCAGCCAGAAAATGAAAGCTTAAAATGAACATCAGCAGCAGGTGCCAACAGACAGAAAAAAAAAATCACTATTAAGGATGGCTGCATTGAGCTGTAACTGCTGCATGCTTTACACAATATCCTGAGGCAAAAGCACAAGTGAACACAAATGGTAGACGGGTAGAAACTACTCCCCCTCCCCCTTCCGTCCACATCACGCATGACGTTCTGGTGGCAGTGACACGCAAGAAAGAAGCACCGACCGACAAAGCTAGCCACCATGAAATGGCCGAAACCTCAGAACGCTGATGTTATACACTGAAGGACACATTGTTGTGTGCACTCTCATAAAATCATGCAACTGCACATTCTTTGCCACTTTGTGCCACTCAAAAAAATGTGCTAATCAGTTTATACCAACCTGTGAATGCTAAAAAAAAATTGATGGGCGATCATGCGAATTGATACGGCGAAGCTGCAACAGCAGTCGTCTAAGTCGTTGTTGCTCAGCGCGCCGGGCTCACGCAGGGTCCATGGCAATCAATTTCGGGGTCGGACTGCTTATCATATACTATGACTGTCAACTAACTACCAATACCAGAGAACTGCGTCACAGTAAAACCAGATTTGTCCTTGAAAATGAGCCTTCCAGTCAATGTTTATGTTTATTTTCCGGTTCACAAAGCTGAAGGCACCGCTAGAAAATTTGTGGATATTTAATGCTTAGTTAATGCTTGGTCGACTAGGGATCTTAATCCTCTTTTAACGCTCGATATGTAGAGGCAGACGAATTTGAGGATATTCTCGAAAAGAGTGATTTAGAAGTTAAAGAGGCCAAAACATGTATACTAACAAGAAGTCTTAATAGAATACCTGTATGAAGCGCTACCGACACTTATGGTACCCTGATCCAAAGACATTATGTGATTAGCATGTTGCTATGATGTTGAATGTTTTTGTACTGCACAAAAAAAAAGCATACCAGTCTTGCTCAGATGCAAGAATGCTCCGTACGAGATTGGTAGGAACTCATGATTTACATGTTGTTTTTGCAATAATGAGCAAGAAATAGAGCATTTTGTGTCTCGTACAAAAATTAACTGTTATTGTAAACAGTCTTATGTGTACAACCCGATTTTCACCCGAAACTGAGGTTGAAAGTTACTGCCCAATGTTTACCCCCGTGCGGAAAAAATAAAACTCGAAAACAAAGGGCTCTAAATATGCTACACTATCTTACATCCAGTTTCATTGCCTTCTGACAACCTTTCAACCAATGAACATTAAAAGCCTTGCTTCTTTTCTACGACACACACCCACAGTCTATATCTGCTTTGACAGGACACCCTCACCTTTCAAAATACATTTCATAGTCGACCCAATGATTTGAACCCATGTACCAGAAAAAGAAGTGATCAGATGATCTTAATGCACACAATGCGGAGCACTGCTCATGCACTAAATGAGCATATCACCTACAAATGAGCACATTTTTTCCCCAATAACGTGCTCTGACCCAGCAGAACACACAGCAGTGAAGGATCATTCCTCATGTATGGCTCATGAGAAAGCTGCCTTGATGTCAATTGGAGCCTGCACCAGACGTGCTTGGCAAGGAAGAACTGCATTCCAATGCCAGCATGCTGGGATAAATGGCAGATGAAAAACCTCATTTACATAGTGTACGCTTTGACAAGTGTGCAAATGAATGGCAAATGTAGGCCACATATTTCAGGATAAATTATATATTTACTGCTTGCAGAAAAGAAAATGAAGTGAAAATAGCAGCATTTAGTTAACAAGAAAAGCCACTGTGACTGACATTGCGAGCTGCTGCTTAACCACGGGTTTCACTAAACATTTTTCTTATTACCAACTGCCTTCTTTAACTCAAAAACACACATTATATGGCTGCTCAAAGTACACAGTTTTGTCCAAGTAACGGTTCTATGGTTTTCTTATGTGGCATACGGCCCAAAAACCAGCGAAAGTCCATGTAGCCAGGGTTTCAAACTGCAACTGATGCAATAAACTATAAACCTGTCGGACACTGGTCGACTGCATTGAAAATGAGGATCTGAGTCTTAAAGTCAAATGTTACAGAACTTCACAAGACTGCACTTTAGCAGTAGTACACCAAAGATAATAAGCTATTGGCTTTGTGACTGGCAGTGATGAAATGTCGCTGGTTTCTACCCAAGAGCGAGCAGCAACTGGCACGGCTGTTTCACGGGAAAACTCCTGTCACTGCATGCCACAGAACGAGGCCAGAGGAAACAACCCTGTCGTCAAATCTGCCAGATGAAGCTTAACTAGATTAAACCTCACAAGCAGCCACCTATTTGAGCGAGCAGTCTACCACTCATTGACCAAAATGGCTTTTTTCGACACCTCTCTGTTTACACAAGTGGGCATCTTTTAGGCCAGACAAGTGACATCTTGCACACTCTTCAGTGAACAGCACATGCAAAATCATTAGCGTGACTACCCCCATGGCAAGACAAAAACCTCTCACATATCTAATTAACCCTTTCCCGTCTGGCCAAGGCCACCTTATCCCCAAAAACTTCTTAATCTCATCTGCCCACCTAACTTCCTGCCGCCTCCTGCTACGCTTGCCTTCTCTTGGAATCCACTCCGTTACCCTCAAGGACCAGCGGTTATCTTGACATCTCTCTCTTGACTGTGTACATGCCCTGCGCAAGCCCATTTCTTCTTGATTTCAACTAGGATGTCATTGATCCGCGTTTGTTCCCTGGCCCATTCTGCTCTCTTCGCATCTCTTATAGTTGCACCAATCATTTTCCTTTCAGTGGCTCGCTGTGTCGTCAATTTAAACTGAACCATTTTCATTAGCCTCCACGTTTTTGCTCTATAGGCGAGTACCGGTAAGATACAGTTCTTACATATTTTTTTCTTGAGGGACATTGGTAAACCGCCACTGATCTGAGAGTATCTGCAAAATACAGTCCACCCCATTCTTATTCTTCGTTATTTTTATCTCGTGATCCCAATCTGCGGTCACTACCTGCCCCCCCCCCCCCCCCCCCCTCCCCTCTTTTGTAAGCCCGCCACAGCACTTCATGCCTTTCGATAAAGCAGGGACTTTTAGCGCGAGCCCGTCAACAGCACAAGCAAACGTCTTACCCCATGGCGACTAGCTTCGTGGTTGACACTTCAGTGCACATTAGCAGTGTAGCGCAGATACTGAAGGATGCCTCAGCTACTTGCAAAAAGGTGATAGCCTAAACTAAGCATTATGACAACGACAACTGCGGTTTTAGCTTTTAGTTCCCCGCTCTCTTGACTGACGTTTTGCTATTTTTGCTGCGCACAGGATGCGCGCGTTTTTTCTCATTGTGGCTTGCTGCAGTGTGCGTATGCGCCACTTACAGACTACACTCCTAACTACATTACATTTCTACTACTTCGACCCTCTCGCTCTCAAAGTTCAACTTATGATCAGTACTATATTATCATTTTAAATTTACTCACTAAAATAAATAAATAAAATATACACCTATACTGGCAACATTTATTATTTCACTAGTTAGCAAGCAATCCACAGCCGAAGCGGGGCCGAAGTCGCGCCCATCTCGAAAGTAGGGGATGTTCAGTACACAATCTGTTGCTGCTTGCTTCCTTTTCTTGCCTAACCTTCCACGAAGCAGCAGTTAAGCTATCCTTCTTCCTCGCTCGCTTATTGTCTTTACGCTGGACGTCTTCAACTTTTCTCAGCTTTCTGTGGCTTGCTAGCACTGACAACGCCGATGGGCACCTGCTTCCGTGGGTGTGCCCTACCACTTGTCCGACTGTCGCTGTTGTAGCGTTTTCTTCTAGCGCGTAGGTCGTTCATAGTGTGCTGTCGCTTTAACGGACAGCGTTTGGTTGCCGCTTCACATTTCTACCGATGTCCTGTGCTCAGGGCTGGGCAACTAGTGAGGTGAGCGAAGAATTTGACGTCACTGTATGATGCATTTGTCTTGGACAAGCAGCCGCAGCGAGGTGACGGAGTATTCTCACCTGGTCAGCGGTAATGTTAACTGCTGCGTGTTGTTTCGCGCTGCAGAGGAAATGCGAGCGCAGCGTCGTATGATTGTTTGATAATTTTATGAGGCGCCATTGGGCGAAGCACTGCGCTGGCTGTCTTGCAGCGCAATAAAACTTCATGATCGAAGTGTGGCAAAAGTGACCTGTGTGTGGAGAAATTCTATTTGGTGTAAGGTAACAGAAATGAACTTCGTTATCGAGAGCCAGCTGTCGTCATAGCTTTTAGTCTTTGCCAATGCTTGTACTAGTTGATGCAGAACTGCGAACCTGAGCGTCTGTTGAAAAGATCCGTCTGTGATGTTCTACGGCTTACATTTCATCGCCATAATATAAACTTCGGGCAGTGATTTCTTGCTTTCTAGACTTGCTAAAAAAGCTCCAGCAGTGCCATTGGTTGCTTGCAGTAGCTACAAAATAAACGCCATCTGAAAAGAAAAAAAGGGGGTGAAGCAATGGCATCAAATCAGTAAAAGTAAATTCATTGGGGAATTAGTGCACTGTCTAAAAGTTTTCAAAAGGCAAGGCATATGCTGTGCTGGTATGGAACTGAGGCTTTTTCCAGTGTTGTTGTGTAGCTTCAACATGGTTACAGCTGTAGGTAACTGAATTGTATGTTGAGAACCTCATCAAAATTGAGCTGCACTATTGCTAAAGTTTATGAAGTGGATGCACAGTGTTGTAGATTGAAGACTGGTAATATTTGTATGAGTGCTTTGCTACCATAAATACGAAAGAAATGCCAACAACAAAAGAACACTTCTACACAATGTTTGCAGCAGCTGTATTAACTCTACAAATGTTGAGGCCGCTAACCACGGACAAAACACAACAGTGAGCAGTATCCGGGTGGATCTTGGGCAGGCACCTATAATTCTTTATAAGGGAGCAAATTACTCATTGACATCCACCCAAGTGCAGCCAACACTGTTTCCAATTCGAGTTATTGATCAATCCGCTCTTATCCTACCATATGCTAGCCGCCCCGGTTAGCTCGGTTAGTAGAGTGACTGCTCTGGTGAAGTGGTTGTCTGGGGTTCAAGCCCCGGACCAGGATGAATCTTTCTTAAACTACGAAGTGTGTTTGAAAGCTGTATAGCTTTCTTTTGTAGCTGTACAGCTGCGCTTGGGTAGATGCCAAAGCATAATTTGCTCCCTTATTACAAATTTATTCCGCCTTAGGGGATTCTCGTAAACACTTGACCAACGCATAATTCTCCTTGAGTGACAACACTACTCATGAAATTTGTCTCACTTACCAAACAGTCGAATGTGCCATTACTTATTTTTTGGCATTAAACTTTTCTGCTTACCCATTCTCTAAACTAGAATGCATCCTTCCCACAGCAAGGTGTTTTAATTCAGTACCTCAGTAGCAAAGATATCAAAACTGAGGGGTTCACAAGGCAGGTGAAGTGGCTCTTCAAATATACCTGGAACCACAGCCTAAGTGTCCCTAGAGTGTGAAGCATTTTGTTATTACTGTGTGTACAGATATCAAAGCTCAGTACCTTCTTGGCATTACATGTGTCTTTGCTTGTGTAGCGCTCATTTAATATGATGGTTTCCATGACAGTATTGGGGTCGGCAGTTTTTATGGTTTCCATGCCAGTATTGGGGTCAGCAGTTTTAGAAAAGCTGTATTGAGGACATTGCTGATTTTATTTTAATTGATGATCTTAATGGTATGCTCTCCATTAATCACTCTGTGCAGGGGCTATGAAGATCAATGAGAAGAACTTGGTGAGCTTTGCACTGAGCCAAAGTACCGTTGACCGGGAAGGCTGGCTGCAGAAGCGCGGTGAAGTCAACCGTGCCTACCAGAGGCGCTGGTTCCTCCTCAAAGGGAACCTTCTGTTTTACTTCGAGAAAAAGACTGACCGAGAGCCTCTAGGAGTGGTCATCCTGGAAGGCTGCACTGTGGAACTGGCCGAAAATGAGGAGATGTTTGCCTTCAAGGTAAACACACTTCCCAACATATAAGCCTGCCTGGTGCAGAAAGGAATGATCTAAAAAACACCGCAAATGCACCATGGTGTTGTGCACAGGTGTAGGTCATGCTGCACTTTGGTGAAGCAAGGGTTAATGGCATCTGCCATGTCAAGAACTTCAGAGCTTAGTGTTTAGTCAGAGTTCAGTGAGTGAACATTTACCACTTCAGCAAGACAGATTGTGCATACGTATTGTGGTTGTTGACGTCATTGACCGTGTAAAGCCGGTGTTATCACCTTGTAGGGGTCTATTATAAAATACAAAAAGGAAGGAAAAGACTTTTGCTGGCTGCAGCATCTGCCATAGCAGCTGCTGCCAGTAGAGATAAAAGTGGCAGGCTCTTTTTTCTTTAACGGCTGTCGCGCTCAGTTGAGGAGTCACAGATGCAGCTCTTGCTGTAGAATGAAATACACAGGCTGTTTTTCTACAAGCAAACTGTGATGTCAAGAACTTTTTGTTTACAGATCTCTGAGTCTAGAGGAGGTGCCATTAACCACTTCCACCATTGGGTCCACAATTGTCTTTGAATCATGTGGCAGAAAAAAATGTTGCATTTCTAACTCTGAATTTCTCACCAGAATAAAGTATAATCTCTATGATATGATCCCGGTCGATACGGATTTTGAGTGAGTATGAATTTGCAAAGTTCCCTGGCCAGAGTGTATAGCGTACGGGCAAAATTTCGGATGTTCCGAACAGAGTTCCGCGCTACTACAGGTAATATGAATTAGCAAGTCACGACCGCACCCTTCAGCATTATAGTGCTGCCTGTATGTTGCAATTGCCAGTCACCTGGTATACGCACCGTAAGCAGTTAGCAGTGGCACACAGTCCGCGCATGCCGACGTCGCGATCTCTGTTCACGCGGTATGCACCACGAGCAGTGAGCGATGGCACATGGCTGTAAATAGATCCAGTCACCCATAAACAGATCTGCATAAATGCATTTCCAATGCTTCTGCATGTAAACTGTGTTAGGCTTGGATGATACGAATTTCAGATTTGTGGTGACCCCATGAGATTTGTATCATTGAGATTCCAGTGCAAATTTATTTTAGTGTGAAAGCACTATTCCAATGGGTAAATTCTGAGCAAGATCTCGCTATGTTTGTGGCTTTGTGCCAAGTATGTTGCAAGAAGTGAAATAAGTAAATAAAAATAAATCTAACATATTTCCGCCACTGGGATTCGAACCTGCGGCAGCGTGAACAGATCAGCTTCGCTGGCCAGCTCATGAGAGCACTAGGCTATCGCTGCAGCCGATCACGCCGATCACATTCTTGCATTGCGCATTGCGCATCGTCGTCTTCATCAGTTTCCATCTTCCAGGTGCGACATGAAGACAGAGAATTCTCTGTCTTTGTCGTCATTATCGTTCATACAGTTCGCTTTCGCACATTTATGAAACTTAGGCAAAAATTCTCTTTTTTTTTTCTTCTTTTTTGTTGTTGAATGAACATCAACAGAACTAAAGAAAGCTGTGCAAATTAAATTTTATCTGGAGCAAAAACTTAGGTGGAGTTGTCATCAGTGCCTCTTGAAAATGTTGTTGGCGCAGCAGAAGTCACTAATAGAACTACCACTGCGTAGCACAAATGTGGTACACATGGTAACGAACACAAATGAGCATCCAGAAACTTGTGTGTTTTGTGCTGCCATTTTGTACATTGCAATCTGATGCTCCTGAGCTGTCTTTAAGGTTTCAGTGAAAGCCCATTAACCTTCTAACCTCTGTACAGAAAAGCGCACAGCCTTCTCTGGCCTGTATGACTGACACAGCCAGTCATTGGCCATTCAGAAGGCATGGCAACTGCACTTCCTTAGTTACGGCTTTGTCAGCAAACAAAGCAAACGCATGGTTTAAATTACATGGGTTGTGAGAAGGTAACCAACATGGCATCAATACGACCATGGGAATACTACTTACATCCGCAAAGGACTGAGGCGCTGCCACGATAGCTATGGCAAGCCGTGGACCTGTATGTCGAGCGTCATGTGACAAATCTGTTCATGTGTGCCAAGGTTTTCAATTTCTTGATTCAAGCAGCTTTGCGTGATAGCTATTAGGGGATGGGGGGTGGGCATGGGATATGTCGGTTTGAGCATTTGCAAAAAGAACTACACAATATGGCACTGGGGACACTTTCTGAGGCAGAACTTCAGCCTCCTCTCTCTCTCTCTTTCCTCCACCCTGTGTGGCAGGTCGTGTTCCATGGCTCTGGCAACCGGATGTACATGCTGTCTGCTGACACACAGGAGTCGATGGAGGCCTGGATGAAAGCGCTAGCATGTGCCTCTTATGACTACATGAAACTCATGGTTGCCGAACTTCAGCGCCAGCTCAGTCAAGTAGCAGAAGCAGAGCGGCTTGCCAAGTGTGGCAACACGGTGCCCCTGCTAATTGGGGGACAGCTACCCGGGAACCGTTCCGACAGCTGCCTGTGTGTGCGAGACACTTCATCCGGTCGGGCAGCACGGTTCAACCCTTTTGACCGCTGGAAAGAGGACGGCTGCAATGCGAGTGATAATGCCGAAGTGCCCAAATCCGGCAGTGGCATTGTGGTCAGCACTCCAGCGTCATCGCGCTCGTCGACAAAATACACATTTACTGAGCTGCATCGCCGTCATGGGATCCGGTTTCGGAAACTCATAGAGGAGCGAAAGCGTAAGGAGGAGAAAGAGCGCGGCCTGGATTTGCTCATCGATCTTTGAGTGCTGTGTTCTGAAAGAAATTTGAACTGTACTTGAACTGTGCTTGGTGTTGATGAAATGCACACAGTTTACAAGCCACGCAGTCAGCACCACAACCACCTCTACTAGGGCCAAATGTTAGTTCCTTATGACTCCTAAATTCTTGTTAAACATTTTCACAAACCAAAAAAAGTTTACTGAAACCTCTCACTTTTTCATTTCGTTTTGGCACTCGGCACAGCATTTTCTCTCTTCCACGAAGTGTAAAAATTTTGTACAAATGGAAGTGTAGTGCAGGGAAGTGTACAGATGCCCACCTAGCTTCTTATTGTGGATGTGAAGTTGCATTTTTTTATGGGCAGTGCAAAATTACAGTCGACTCCCGTGGTCATGGCTGCATATCCAACTGAATGCACACACTTAAGTGTGACCTAGGGGGTTCTTAAAGTATGACTTGTCGCTTTTTTTTTTTTAAAAAAATAGCGCTCGAAAATTTAAGACAGAGGTGTATGAGCAGGGTGCTAAGTTTGCGTGCTTCCACTTTTGTCGATATTTTCTGAGTGCTGTTTCTCTTTTTGTACCACCATGCCTTACTAACTCGCCTATACATTCACTCACCTCTTTTTTTCTTCCCTTGTCATCATTGCTGCGCTATACTGGTGGTAATTAATTGCTGTGTATAGAAAAGTGGCATACTATTATTATTAAAACAGACATTTTGATGCGAGTGAATGGGCTCGGAATGTTGATGGTTTCTCATGGGAAACTTGCGTGGAACGATCGATCTTTTTGAGAATGATGGATGCAATTAGCATGCAGTCTAGTTTATACAGAGCACTTGAAACCTACTTTGAAATGAAGGCGACCAGTGTATTGCGAAACTGGGCCACTTCAGCATATCTCGTCATGGTGGGTCACAGCATGGTCTAGAGAAAGTGACTTGTGTCTTGCGGCCAGCCCGCCAAACGATGTAAAAGCTTGTGATTTTACAACCTGTTGCGTTTTTTATGTGGTGTAATTTTCGACAAACTAGAAACATTCGTACTGTATATTATGGCGTGATTGCTTCGAGTAGCGTTTTCAGCATGGCGGTGACAAAGATGCCCAACTCTGCATTGCGTGCAGTAGGTGCCCACTGCCTTCTTTTGTCACAGTGTGCATGCATTGCACTGTGATAGGTCTTGGTGATGCACACTGTCTCTTGAAATTTTCATTTCAGCTGCTCTCTTTGAAAGCTTTCCTAATTGGGTGCTGTGGCAGAGCAAAATGTCTGTTTTAGTGCAGCCAAAGCTTATTATAACGACACTGAAGGGTCACTGAAATTTCTAGCTTCTGTTTCCCAGTTTAGATAAATGACCCTCGGTTCAAATATTTATGCCAAGGGGGCTGCTCTTGAACGTATAAACAGGAGCTGGCAGAGCAACAGCAGCGAAGTGACCAAATTTTAGTGGAAATTTTCTTGGCCTTTGCTGATAATGCATGCTGTGAAAAGAAAGAAATGCAAGAATTTAATCTTACTACAGTAGCAGTAACTGTCATTTGGAAATCAAATAAGTTTTGAACATTGCTGGATACCGCTCCAATGCAAACATGCACCATGAAAGGACTACTTCTTCCAATGGCTTTTGCTGTAGAAGAAATATAATTGAAGTAATTAAAATGAAGCATTGAATAAATGTGTTTCAAAGGAAGGGGCATGCGCACAGGGGGAGGTAAGGGGCCAGTGGCCTTGCCATGTTCTTCCCTGCTTCCTGCTCTCCACAAGCTGGAAGGTGCTACAGTGGATTTATCCCTTCGCCCTTATCCCTTTTGCTGGTTATGATGAGTCTTGACTGTGTAATGACAATATCACTGCAATATGTTTTAACCTTTATTACAACAAAGTCGAACTGAAGAGGTGGAACGAGATAAGGGAAAGTACTGTAGGGCCCTCTTCTGTCTTTTTACTTTTTCTTGCAAATTAAGGCTTGAATTTTATGTTGTGAACCGGTATACTAGCGTTGCATTTCCTGCTGTTTAAGTTTGTTCATCCATTTCCATTCTTGGCAGTTGGAAAACATCCAGGAGCGTTTAAAGACTAATGTTTATTGCACTACTTTTGCCGCTTTTTCATGTGATTCTCACTACTGAACGGGGTTGCAGCAAATTGCACATATTGATGATGTTCATAATTTCATGCACCCCTTTGTGTTCGTACTATCAAAGTTTATTTCATTTAGATGGGCTCGGAAATTGTTCACTGTGCTGTCTTGGGGAAGTCTTCTCTGCCATTCCTGAAAAAATTACTGGCTTTGCTCCATAAAGGGAGCAAAAAAGATTTGAAATCCTTTTCTACTGTTGAAGGCCATGCCCTAAAGTGCATTTACAGAGGCTCAAAACGAGCATTGTGAAGGGGCATCATGTGGGGAATCGACGATAAAACGATACTCTTTGACACAGATTACCACACTCCGAAGAATGTGAAATGCTGTTATGTTCATTTAAGAGCTGGTTGAACCAATTTGTGGTTGTCCCTTTTGCACTAAGATTCTATCTAAACACAGCAGAGATTTGTAGAACGGCCATTTCTAGGACAGTGTGCTGGAAGCGGTCCTCCTTGTCACGGTGACACTCTGCATTTCAGGGCTTCAAAAAGTGTAAAATCTGCACTAAATATGGCTTAAATACACAATATTACTTGCTGTACTTTTATATGTGTGCCCATCCAGACATTTGCTAGTGTAAAACACGCTCACAAAATGCCATGAAATTATGCACAAATCCACCACAAATGCTTGTTTGGTTAGCTGGAGAGGTGCAATATATGTTGAGATGTATGTTGTTTTTAGCACCAAAGCATTCACAGAGTATAATGGTTACTTAGAGAACACTAATTATACACTAATTGAGCTCGTGTGTTGTCGGGGCTCAAAAACTATTGCAGAGTTACCTTTTTCATGGAAGATTATACTCCATCTTACAGCTTGCTTGCAGCAGAGTGGAACAGATGAGCACACTTCTCCACCTTTGTGGTTGCTTATGCACTTCACCACTGTTGTTAAAGCTCTCACCTCACATTCATAGCTTCCAAATTTCCGGAGCCTTTCACTACGGCGTCTCTCACAGCCTAAGTTGCTTTGGGACATTAAACCCCAATAAACCAAACCAAACCAAACTTCATTCTGAGCTAGTTGTAAAATGGAGTAGAGAAGTAGTGATACCCAGAGCAAAGACAATTGCTGTATTCCAAGAGGGAGAGACCTCTGGGCTCGATCCATTTTCACTCGGTGTCTTGCTTTGTCACCAACTCATTCAGCATTACTATATGCATCAATGTACGGGTTTTTATTAAAAAAAAAGAATAGAGCCACACTGTGTTATGTAGTGATGTAGAATCATTTTTGCGGCAGGCTTTCAGTGATGTAATTCTAACCTGAAAGATGAAAGGTGCAGACCTTCAAATGTGCATGCTCCACATTTTGCTTTTTTTTTTCATGATAAAAGTGTGCTCTGCCAAGTTGTGTGCGTTCTCATTTGTGTTATTTTCACAACACATTCGACAGAAAGGTGGCACGAGAAAGTTCCAGGGTGTGCATCTAATGACTTTCTTTACTACTGCGGACAGTGTAGTATAGCATTTTTGCTTCTGAAATTAGTTTTCCAAGTCTCTATGTGGAGTCAAATGAATGGCCACTTGATCAGTGCAGGTTTTTCTTTGGTGCACTCTTTTTTAAGTCTTCGGACACTCCCAGAACACCCAAATCATGTCTGGACCCAAAACATCAATTATGAATGTGCCTTTCAAAATAACCCACCTGTAACTCCATGTTTTGCTTTTCATGCGAAGAGTGCCTTGTAACAGTAGTTTTGCTATTTCTTTCCCATTCTTGAAGTTCGGCAAAGGCTTGCTTCTGAAGACGGGGCAGACATACCGCACAACTTGGCCTTGACAAAATATAGCATGACGGTTGTCACCACAGTTGTTATCCAACAGAAATCCATGGACCTCATGGCATTATATAAGGATCGCAAAAGTTTCTTTACGGATGGATCAAAATTTCGTGATCATGTTGGCTGCGCTACCATAGGAGAGACCGTACGATTGATCAGACCAATAAACCCAAATGCATCTATTTTCTCAGCCGAACGTTTTCCCTTTCCACTTAGATCAAGCTTTCGTGCCGCATGCACCCCTTGCAAAAATAAGTTTCTGCCAAACATCGTGTCCAAAAAATGTATGTGGGCTTCGCAATGCAAAACGACAACACCATTCTCCTCTTGCACTTCATGTAGTAGTATTAGTAGTAGTACAGGTGGCAATGCAGTGTAGGCAGTTTATGGCTGACAAGAGTTAGGACCCATAGCCAAACTTTTAGAAGTAACAAATGAGGTGAAGGGGGGGAGAAATATATTTACTCTCAAATCTTCTCTACTCTTTTGCCAGTTGAAGGATATTGTGGAGAGAAAAGGAAAGGCAGGAGAGAGGGAGGGGAGTTGAAGGGATGTTTGAATTTAGGTGTAGGCTAGCATTGACTACTGTGCAATAATTAATGAATGTGCATGTTACACCTTAAGGTGTAACTAATATTGGTACACCTTATGTTTTAATGCTACAATGGTGAAAGAGGCAAGCCCAAGCCTCAAGTTCACCTCTGTGATACTCCTGAAGCTCTTGCCAGGTAAAAAAAAACAAAAAAAAAACATTGTAATCTTTCTTTTAAGCTATAAATTACTAGTTTTGCCATGAAAACATACTCTGCTCGGAAATATGCTGCTTTTGCAGACAAGGAGAGTTGGACGTGCTTGTTACATAGAAGAGGACGGGAAGTAAAATAACCTTTTACCTTGACTGCATAAAAAAATTGACTGTTAGCTTGTATAAATAAGGAAAAATGGTGTTTCAGTAACCTCCCAAACATGAGCAGAGAGTTCTGCATCTTGATGGAGGAACTGCTGACAGTTGTATGTTCTCTTATTCGAATAACCAATCTTACACTCTTGGCTTTTTGGTCCACAGTGTCTTTTGCAGCTGTGGAGTAAAATAAATAGGCCTGAGAAAAAAACGTGGCAACAAATAGAATGGCCTATATCTGGTATGTGCTTTACTTACTCCACCAGTGGTACTGTTTTTTTTTGTAGCGAAAGCTACACTAGGCCAGCAGAAGCACATCGCGCGGTGTCTGCCAATGGCCACTACTGTGCATGTGCCATTACCATGACAACTATGGCGCCGCATTGTGCATGCACAGAGTCATGTCACGCAGCTGATATATAAGCCGGAAGCGATGCGCTCGCTCCTCAGACGCGCACGGTGGAAGGAGAGCGGCCGTGATCATCACTGCAGCAGTACAGGCTGCGTGAAATTGAGTCTTCCGATCCAGAAGTCATCGCATGGTGCAAGGCCGGCTGACAGCCTGAAAGCGAGCTGAGAAAGACTAAGCAGGCGGCCGAGACACCCGAAGAACGAGAGGAACGTCTTGCGAAGATACTCTGCCAAGCTGCTGAACGACAACGACGGGGTGGCGCTATCGAAATGTCAGTAGACGAAACTGCTTTTGCTATGTATATCCTGCCTTAGCTGAGCTAAGCCACTGCCAATTTTATTCCATGTTTCATTATTTATTGGAATTTGCGCAAACTTAACAGGCTAGAAGTAGAGCCCACATCAGAGGTGGCAAGAATTAAAGTGCAACAAGACGACACAAAGTAGGAGAAAAAACGACAGGACAGGCGCTAACTTACAACACATCAGAGGATTTCAAACCAATACTTCGATAAGGCTTTGGAAGAGTGGTGGACTGCTATGTCTCGGAGACGCATATGTTGGTACAGGACGGAAAAACAACACAGTTGGTTCACATACATATAGTTGTAGCACAACAAAGAACGAAATGCAGAACACATTCAGCTAAAGTTTGAATGAAATATGCTGTACATGTAACCTCCTAAATGCTTGAAATGTACAACGCTATGAATTAAGTACAGTTCATAACATCCATTTTAATTCTAGCACAGATCGGTTGAGTCGCTGGCTTCTTCTTCATCGCAGTGTCCTGTGCTTTTTAGGCGATACCTTCCATGATCATCGTTCTCTTTCCCTCATAGACGGCGGAATTCTGATCAGGTTTCCTTGGAATGTTGTGTACACAATCACTAATCAGAGACTGTAATTCATGACCAACCTATATGCAATAATTAATTCAAACTTTTACATGGCTTCAGTTCCTGAAATTATGAAACGGCAACTGAGAGCAGCAAGACAGAAGACAGGTGCAGTAATCCTATGAGGTGGAGAAGTTGCAGTGATGAGTTAAGGACATAGATGTACATCGACAGTGACTAAAAAACCAGTGAGGTGTCTCCTTCAAGACACCATACTTGGTTCCAAATGAGCCTGTGATGTCACATTGAGCGCTTGTCTTTCGTATAAAAAAAAATATGTAACCCATTGGGGGCATGGTTTTCTACCTACCTTTCGATAGGCATATTTTTGTACTATAATACAACAAGCTTCCAAATAAAACACCAGCTAAGGTCCCCGATAAATTTTCAGGGTATACTTGCCCGAATACAATGTTCCCATCACTGATGATCGGGCATATTTTTGTATTCTACAATGCATTATCAGACACACAATCCTTGTCACCGTTACCTGCAGATAACGCCAATGAGTAGCCATTAATGCAAAAGTGACGGGCAGGCATGGGCCACTACTGTACATACAGGTCTTTGACAACTACGTACCTTTCACTCTACTCAATGCCAGCACCACTTGCACCAGGAATTTTACACATACAGCAAGCACTATATTATCTTCTGTGCAAATGCTCCATATAATAAAATTCTGTACCAAAATTGGTGCACATCTTCAAAAAAGAAAAAAGCTGTCCTTTTTCTGATACTGCGAACATACACTGCTGCAGAAAAAAAATAATCAAGACCTGCTGCCACAAAAAGAATGTTGGGAGAAAAGAATGTGGTACTCGAACTTTTATCACACTCTTTTCTCTCCAACTCACCTCCCAACCAAGCAGATCTGTGTCAAAATGTTCACGTTCCAAAAAAAAAAAATGTTAAGCAGCAAATGACATGACTTTTACACATATTGCCTAGCCCGTACACAAGTTTTCTCATTGTGTACAAAACAAAGTAACCATGCTTTATCACCATCATTTATGGCATGCGAGTACAGATAATTGGATTAGAGAAAAACATGCAGGCCCTCACCATGCCCCTAGTCATGAACATGGCAGCCATTAATAGCTCCCCCCACCCACCGACTCGCCAGCTAGATATCCCAGCTAACAAACTTGGCTCACAGTACTGCCATTTAAGACCAGGGTTCTCGATCTTTATAATGTAAAAGCATTAGGAGGGCCATGATGATGAAAACTGTCCGGTGTCGGCCTCCACCTGCCAAATGTGACAGGTGGCGTAAAAGGGACAGCGCCAGTCCTGTCCACTTCTTCGTTTGTCCGTGTCTTTTCGCGCTGCTTTCTTTAACAAGGGGTTCCCGCCTGCTTACCACCAGCCACCTGGAAAAATGGCGCACCGGTAACAAAAAGTGGTAAGGACGCTTCAGTGATAGGCGATAGTGATAGGGTTCTAGTGATGATAGTAGTTTAAAGAACTCACAAGTAGCGGTAGTGGTCATAGCGGTACAGTTCAAGCTCCATGCTGCAAAACGACAGTACAAAGGAAGCGAAGGTAGAGAAGAAAACTCATTTCCTTACCCTCAACTACCTCTGTCGTAGAAACTGAGTTGCTGACGTTTCTTATATCGCCTCATGTTCGCCGCATGCAATTTACGATACTGGTCATGGCCAATTCCCCTTTGGGTATGTGCCATTTCATCAGGACGACGACAAGCCAATTGATCGCCTCCCATTCTTTTAGCCTCGGGGAACCCCACGTCTTGGGTTCCATCTCTTCTTGCCTGACATGAATGCAGACACGGCAACTCAGGAAATGTCCAAATTCAATCAATACTTATCGGCTGTACAGCAAAACAATCTGCTAAGCAATTGCAGTATGATTAGAACCAAAATGAAGTGGTAAAGGCAAAATGGCAATTGAGGCATGCATTTAGGTGCTTGGAGAACTGCCAAAGTGCTCCAGAGAGTCCAAGGTGTCCTCAAAACCCAGTTCGAGAATCCTGGATCTAAGACTGCACCATAACAAGAAGTAGCGGTTACTATATAGTAACATCTAAAAAGGCATTACCATAGCTATGCAATGACAAAATGCACCGCCTGCAATAGCACAAATGCTTGTCATGTTAAAGTATCATGATGCTGTAATTCCAGTTCCGAGAAAAAAAAAAAAAAAGGATGAGTAAAGCTACAACGTCATGCACAGTACTTTATTGATGTAAAAACAGCAAGGGAATTCATTAGGCCTGCTACAGACAATAGGTTACAATGAGTGCACTATGCAGACAATGGGAAGAAGAGAGACTGGCAGCATAAGCTGCAATGAACATGAACAGTCATCAGAATGCCTTACACTTCAAAAACAACAGAGCTATGAATGGTCAACAGTAAAAACTATGCGGCCAGTTCAATGGCAAGAAAAAAAAGAACATGCTGCAGGCAGAAAGCTGAGAAGGTGCTGACATAAAGAGCACAAACAACCGCACACAGTAAAAGAAACAGAGTGGCTAGGAGCAGTCCAGCAGATGAACCCTTTGTTCAGGCACTCGGGAGACACCGAAAGATGTCTGTCAGTCGGACGTTCGGGGTGATTCTTGACACCTGTTGCCACTGACGCAATGGAACGCGAACACCCTCTATATTCACGTAGGTATTAAGTGGGTCGCAGCCACCAAATACAACGGTTGGTCTTCGGCAAGTTGATGCAGGGCCCCATGTCCTTCTGGCAATACCTGCAGGAACCTCAACTATCAGGTAGCAGGGGCTGGCAATTGGTTGCCGGTCCTTGAGGCTTAGACTGATTGATGCCTGAAGCAGACGGTCAGATTCAGTGAACTGGTATGCCGACCAGGAGGGCACACTTTCAACTGTTTCAGCAGAGCTGGTCTGTTTGGAAACATCTTTTCCGCTACCAACTGCACAACTGTCACCGCTAGTACTGATGTTGCTAATGTTCAGGACATCAACATTGTCTTCATTGTCCAATTCTTTACCTTTCGGTGCTTTTTTAATCTTCTTGCTGACCACAACAGACTGTGCAGACCCAGCAGTCAGAGCAGACTCTAACATGCTCATATTCCCCTTCACGTTTGTTAGCTCAGAGGCTCCATCCAGCTCATCACGATTTTCATGCAAATTTTGTTCAGCAGGAGTGCTGTCACAGCTATCTGCTGGAAGTTTCTGTTGCGCAGCTTTTCTCTTAGTCTTACTAGCCAAGCTTGCTGCCTTTTTCTTGTTCACGGTCTCAGTATCTGTCGTGCAACTATGTTCGGAACCTTCCACAGCTTGGTCCTTGTTATCTTCAAATGTTTTAACGCTTTCCAAGCTTTGTTTTCCAGACCTTCCAATTAGCCTCCTCTTACTTGGAGGCTCCGCTGACTGTACCCTGCTGCCCTTTTTCACTTGGCCGCTTTCTGCGACTTCCGTAGTGGAAGTGGGTCCCCTAGTTGGGCCACTCCTCCTTTTTGCGAGAGGGCTGTCACTTTCACTATCCGAAGCCAGGTTCTTGGCTCTGATTGCAGCTGTAGTTTTGCCTCCAGTACTCGTCGTTTTCTGCCTTTTTTGTGCCAGAGGAGTGTCACTTTCGCTGTCTGAAGTCAGCTTCTTGGTCCTGACTGCAACAGTGGGCTGGTCTTCGGAACGCTTCCGCCTCCTCCGTGCAAGCGGAACGTCACTTTCGCTGTCCGACGTTAAACACTGTTTTAGGTCCCGTTTCACGGGTGATGACTCAACAGAAGACGCAACAGAAGCCTCACTGCCATGGCGACGCAAGCGGCTAGGGCTGGCGGCGTTGCTCTCAGCCAGCTTTTGACTGACTGTTCTTTGGCGCGAAGTCCTACGCGGTGATTGCAGAGCTTCGTCTGGTGCTTTTATCTCGCAAGGTGAATTTGTGGCCTCTTTTGGATCAGCGTCTACCTCCACCAAATTAGGTTTCGTCTCTTCCGACTTCTTGTCACTAGACTCGTCCGCAAGTTCTGGTTCTGGTTGTGCAACAACAGCACCAATGGCACCCGAGCACTCGGAACTTTGCTGGCTTTCCAACTCACTAGCGCCGCCGTTGGTTGCTTCCGCTGGCTTTTCGCCGTCCTGAGAAGTAATTTCACCGGTGCATGGTACTGGGACTTCACCTTCTCCGCCGACAGGTGCATCGGTCAACACGGTGCTTAGCTCCGCTTCACTAAGCGTGGCCACCTCACCAGCGGTGCCGGGAGATGAAGCCATGGACTCTGTCTTGCGGTCCCACTGGTCACTAGAATCGCGGTTTGGTTGCATCTCGCTCTCCAAACAAACGTCGGTAGGCACTTCAGGAAGCGGTTCGTCTTTTTTGGCTGTAGCGTTCAGCTCCGATATGATGTCTTCAATAGTTTCCCCGCGATCGCCATTGCGTTCGACGCTCGATCCACTTGCGTCGTGCACAACGCTTACGGGCTTGACTACCTTTTGCGGCGTCCCGTTGACAGCATCGCTATTCGCCGCAGATTCCATCGCTGATCAAACGCAGATAATCGCAGAAGCGTATGATAGATGCAAACTAGTTCGATCAACCGAACAGCAAAAGTGTCCGCACACGACACCAAGAATGGCCAGGAAACGATCTTGTTAGACTGCCCGAAAGTCGGACAGTCTACACAGAAGCAACGTAACGGTTTGACGGTAAAGCGCACCAAGACTGCAGCAACAATTCAACTAACAGGCAGTACAGCTACGTCTTCAGCGGCGTGTAAACATGGTTCGCCGTGATGGCCCTGCCAACGCAATTATGCGTATTACCTTGTACTGGGCTCAGCCAAACAGGCGCTACGACAGTGCTCACTACACGCGCACAAACGAAAGCAGGATAACAACGCAGAAACTTATAGGGCAGAATTTAGCGTACTGTAACTTGCGTTTACAGCGTTCTGTTCTTGCAGTAGCAGGGTAACCGGTAGCACGACAGCACAGCCTAGCCCTAGCGCAGCGTGGCGCGTCGATCGCGAAGCCAGCGCTGGCGAAGCCGTGCGAAGCGCGTCTCTCTCAACGCTACCCTCCTCTCCCAAATGATTTTGTCAGGATTTGACGCGGGCAACAGATTTGGTCGTACGACCGCGTTGCTGGGACAATGGCTTTTATTTAGGTAACTCTGTAGTTGGCAAACTTTCAATTTGTCTCTGCAGTAGCCCAATTAGTACGGTTACTTCATGCTTGAACCTCATCACCTCAATAATTTGGCTATAGTTTGGTCCCAGCTCCCTTTCTTATTTCTTGGCGGCGCGTGCGGCCGACAAAAAAAAAAGGGGGGGGGGGGGGGTAGTGGGATGAATTTTTTTAATAAATGCTGTAAATGGTGCAGTGAAAGAGGTCTAGCCAGAGTGTGTTATGATATCGGCGGAATCGCTGATACAACCGGATTTAAATGGAGACGCGGTTGGAGCAAGTTGTGCATGCGTGTGGACGCGCGTTTTTTTTTTGTTTTTTTTTAACAGCAGTTGCGACGCAAGTTACGCAACAGGAGGTCAAAGATTGCGCTGATCACAGCAACAAGGTCCGTTTCAATGCGACATCGGGCGCCATGAAGACAAGTTTGTGTCAAACATGCATTACTTGATCAAAAAGAATATATATTAGGTAATATTGAATCCCAGAAGCTCATTCTTGGAATCTTCGTAGATTTCAGCAAGGCGTTTGATACCCTCAATCATAACACCCTCTTTGCAAAACTTGAACATTACGGTATACGTGGCCATGCCCTCAACCTTTTCAAGTCATATATGTCTTCGCGTTCACAATATGTTGTCAAATAACTGCCGCTCTGATGTCCTACAAATTTCAAATGGAGTACCACAGGGTAGTCTCTTGGGTCCTATACTTTTTAATTTATATATAAACGACATCACTATTATAAACAACGAGATAAAATTTACTATTTATGCTGATGACACCACTTTGTTCTGTTCCTCCACTGATATAACCAATTAACCGATTCAGCGAACTTAGTATTGACTGCTCTGAAGGAATGGTCATGCTCAAACTCCTTGACAGTAAATAAGGAAAAAACAAAGGCGATAATATTTCATGCTAAGGGCAAGTTGGTAGAGAATGCACCGCCTATCTTTTTCAGTGGCACACAAATTGAATATGTTCAATCATTCACATCACTTGGCGTAGACTTTACCTCTTCAATGTCATGGGATGCTCACATAAACAAGGTCTGCATCGAGCTTTCTAAATTCATAGGTATCGTCTCTCGCCATAAATATATCTTACCCACAAAGACAAAACTTGACCTTTACTATGCATTCTTTTTTTCATACTTAGGGTACTGCTATTTGGTATGGGGAAATACTACAGTGTCCAATTTGCAAAAGCTTTTTCTTCAACAGAAGAAAATGCTACGGAGTCATTACAAATTCCTGCTATGACACCCCAACTCGTCCCATTCGAATAAAATACAAAATAATTCCAGTTCCTAGGTTGTTTGAGTACAGGTTTGCTTGTTTTTATAAAAAGCAGACTGCAAGAGATGATCATTTTTTGTCCCGTATTGTGCAGCTGGTACCACACAACATGCCGTATACCACTAGAAACACTGAAATGTTTTCGGTACCCAGATGTAGAACAAACTATGGTTTTGCTATGCTGAAATATATACTACCAAGATGTTTGAACTCTTCTCTTTATAACAATATAAACACAATGTCTTTTCGAGCACTTCGTGAAACTTTTATTGATTAGGTTGTATTAGTACTGAAATACATATGTCGACCGTTTTTTTTCTTTCCTTGTCATTGTTTAATATATCTAACCCCCTACCTGCATTGTAGTACAATATGTTTTGTTTGAGATGTGAATTGTTATTTGTATGCCGCAAGAACTGCCGCTGCTGTCATCGTCGACTTTTTCGGGTGACGAAGCCCGTCAAACGATTATTGTGAACTGCTTTTATTTCGTCACCCACGCTTTCTGTAATGGCAAAAAGCGAAATAAACATTTATTCATTCATTCATTCATTCATTCATTCATTCATTCATTCATTCATTCATTCATTCATTCATTCATTCATTCAAGTAAACGAAGCACGCAACAAGTACGCTTTTATTTCAACTGTAAAGAGCTTAGGACACGCTGAACATTGGTTCCACCAACACAGTGTTACATAAGTTTCAGAAACTGCATACAATAATAACTTAGGGGTAACAGTATATATAGGCACTTGATTTTGTACACTTCAAAATAAATCTTCACAAGCACTAAAGCACTGAGAAAATGCATATTTGCAGGCATAAAAGAGGGTGATACAAATGTAAACAACAAGAATCTAATGATGCAGGCGGAATGGCATGACTTAGACAAAGCTGTGAAGTCCCCCCTCCCCAAGGCTCATATTGGTCCTACAGGCTTTTTGCTTTCTGAAGAGAAAAGAAGCATTTATACTTCACTCTTTGTCTAATCAAGGTCAATATTTGCTTAGCTAGTGCACTTTTCATCATAAGGAAAAGAAAACGGTGCACAGAACACATTATTTTCTAGCTTCCTTCAACTACTTCTCTTAGGTTTCCTTCCTACACAGCTAGCAACATACGTTGATGGGATGTGGGCTTGCAGGACAGAATTTATTTCAGTAAAGTCACGCTAGCCAATCATTCGAAATACCAGCAGGCATGAAAACACATGCATGCTCATCCTCTGGGATCAATACCAGGCAAGTGGGCCATAATGAAGTGTTGCGATAAATATGTTTTCGAGCACATGCATCCCAGAAATTTTTGTTTCCGACTATACATTTTTTTCATTATAATGTCATTCTGTCCATGCTTTAGTTGCAATTCCTCACGGACTGCAGGTGGAAGATCTAAATAATTATTCACATACATAAACTAGAAGCTGTAAGAAGTTGCAGGGCCTTGAAAAAATTGTTGCAGTAAAGAGCCAAATGGCCCATTAAATGCACTACAGTCGTGCTCAATATAACCTGCAACGTACGGCAGCGACTATAGTATGGTTTGCACCTCATAGTAATGGAATGTGCCATTATAAATGCTGCAGACAGCCATAACACTCAGATTACAGCTAGATGCATAATCTTAGTCCACCACCGGGTTAAGACTGTTTTGTGAAGGAAGCTCTGACCATATCCCATATGTTAAGTCACACTTAGTGCGACTGTATGTTCCCACAGGGAGTTACCCCACAGAAACGCCGCAGCGAAAACCTACTTCAACATCTTCCTGCTCAGCCTCCACCTGCTTAGTCCGAGTGTCGGGATTTTTGTACATAAACTTGAGTCAAACCTTAAATGCACAATCCACGTGCTTTTTCTAAATGACGTGGCACCTGTCATTTTCGCTCAAGAGCCAACAAGTGAGGGCCCTTTTTCTGTGCTGCACAGCAAGGTAATGCATGATTTAATTTATGCTCTTCAAATTCCAAGCTTCACTTTGCACAATGAAGCCTGCAAATGCACTGATTATGACTCAAAGACTAGGGCCCGGAGAGCGTTCTGTGGCACACAGTTTGCTACGAAGCAACAGTTCACTATGAAGTTAGTAATGCCATAACTTAACTATCTCTCACAGCCCACTTAAGATAATAACAAGGCAGAAAACTTTAAAAAAAAAAATTGAGAACAGACACATAAAACTGGTAAGTAGTCAAGGGCATGTTATTATGGTATTATGTTATTATGGCAAATTATGGTAAACAAACAACCGATTATCAAATTATAACATTGTGTAATGCCTACCAGTCTCTTATTCAGATTGCTTTAGAAAGTTATAGTGTGTCTGTATTCAAGAAAAAACGAAAAAACTGACGATTCTTTCCCCCCCCCCCCGGTTAAATTTAGCTAATTCTGTATACTTAGTTTCTTTTTGAGTGTGTGTTTGTGTTCTGCTTTTTTTTTGAATGTGCATATTATGAAATGTTTTGTTTATTGTTAATTGATATTTATTATTGTCTATCATTAACTATTTTCTATTGTGATCATGTTTGCTCATTGTTTTTTATCTTTTGTCCATTCGGCTCCCGTTTCCATGATGTGTGATCGGGGTGTAGGCCTTGTCAGGAGGCATGCTTGGTCTACCTCCTTTAGCCTCACCTCGAGGGCATATTGTATATAATATGGCCAAATAAACATACTAAACATACATGTTAAGGGCATACATGTCTATGCAGCTATCTGTCGCATTATATTCCTAGAGACGAGATAAAAAGAAAGTGAGCCATAAAATTTTCAGAAGAATATTTATAATATACCACGCCAAACTATATACTATTCCTTATTTAAACCAAAAATGAGGTTTACTCTACTAGGCCAGCTTGTCAGCTGTATCAGCTACAGCACAGCAGATACTATTGCACTCAGCAAGTAAGCACAGCACTTTGTACTGATAAGGGCACAGTATTGCTGCTTTCGCATTCCACAGCTCACACACCACACACTCGCATGCTCTGTCGCCCTCTATTATTTCTTCCCAATACCCACGGTGCTGCATATTTCAAACAAGGGAATAATAATCACATCCACCCTAGTGCAGAAAGCTACAGACTTTTTTCAAACTGATAAAACTCTAGTTTTATGGGTTTAAAAAGCTTTATAGTATCTTTCTATAGCCAAACGGGACCTTTTTTAGTTCTCTTTAGTTCTTTTTTAGTTCTTCACCGGCACTGCTAATCTTTCTTGCTCCTGCCCCCTTGCTTTCATCCACTTGCTTCTCTCGACTTTTCACTGTGTCAGTAATAATTACATAGACATAGCCTAAGAGAGCTTTGAAACAATACAAAGGCTATCACCTTTTTGTATCTGCAGAGCAGGTAAAAAAAGAACGGAGAGGTCACTATGAAATCAGAAAATTTAAAAACCCATCTCCTCAAAGCCCAATGTAATCAATGCCACTCTAAAACCATGGATCACACTTTGGTGCATTCTTACACGTTGCAAGTCGCACTGAATTTCGGTACAACGAAAGAGACAACCAGATCTTTGATATTCTCAGCAGGGCACTGTGATATTTCTGCATTTTGGCACATGCTAGTCATAAATGCCATGAACCCTGTCAGCTCTTGCACTCACTTTCAGCCATGCTTTGGCAAAGACTGCTTATGTCTGCTATTACAACAGAGCCTTGGTTCTGGCGCTAGGCTTGCACACCCCAGAGAATCCCGGCAGGGTCTGTCCAAAGATATGTACTGCCAACTGGAGCGAGAAATGCTATAGCACAAGTGTTTTGAACACAGCTGGTCTGTTCTCTGACTTGAGGCTATAGTGGTGGCCAAGATGTGCTAGCCACCAGTACAGCAATGGGGGGACCGTTTCTGAGCTGCAGTTGTTAGCTTGGCCCACTTTTTCCTTAGCACAGCGTTACAAACTGGACACTTATTGCACTTCTCGTGTGCCCTGCTGCCAAGAGCTCGCTGGCGTGCTCTACTGGTGCAGAAGCTGTCAACAACGTCAGCTCTTCCCTTCGCCTATTCACTAGCAGGGGGAAATTCATTCGACGTTCATTTGCAGCCACTTTCATGATATGGGCTCGGGTCGAGCACCAGGCTTGCAGATCCGGCAGAATCGCTGCACAGACTGGCTGATGACACGTCCTGGCAGAGTTTGGAATCACTCATGTCGTCTGCCAAGGCTTCGAGAATGTCAAGCAGGAGATCTTTGCTCAGACTTCGTATCTTTGGCAATCTTGCAACCTGAAAAGAAATGTCATAAAGGTTGAGCACAAAACAAAGAAAGGTACGTAGAGTAAAATTTTCTTCATAAATGAAGTTATGCAGCCAGCTCCAGCTAGTTGCCCACTCATACTGGGGTAAAATTGTTCCATACAGTGCATAAGGTTAGCTGGTTAACATATCTCTAGCTGATTTAGTGCAACAAAACAAGGGATAGGGAAGGACAGATAACATGCTCGTGTCGTCTATTCTTCCCTGTCCATCGTTTTTGTTGCCCTAAACCAGCAGAATTCCTCACATTACCAAAACAAGCTTCTAGTTCACTTCAGCTAAATGGAACCGTAGGAAAAACTGTTCTGGCCAATTTCAAATTGCTCTAGTCATATCTCACGATTATGGGGCACCCTATGTTGCTAAGCACATGATATGGGATGTGCACACGTAGTAATAACAGATCAGTGTAGTTAAGCGTAAAGTAAATTTTTATGTCTCAACTTGTAGCAAGTTCCCTGATAAATTTGCAATGCAAGAACAACAAGAAATAACACTGCGGTACGTGAGTATTCACGGTCGTTTTATCAGCACCATGCTAGTGTAAAACAGAATATAACAAGTGCTGCATTTCTTGAGAGGGTTCTGAAGTAAACAAATATCGCCTTGTGTACAAAAATACATTGCTTGCTAACCTTTGGATAATGATGCACGATCAAGCTCAGGGCATGCTTCTTCATATCAGTGGCTTGGATCCTGTCAGCTGCTTCCAAGATCTGGTCATAAAGATAAAGAGAACACAGAATAAAGTCCCTCTATTTGAGCCAACCCAAGAAGTCTAGTTGCCTCTAAAAAAAGAAAAGAAAAAAGAGAAGAAAACACTTAACTATGGGAATTCACACAAGTAACCAGTTATACCAAGCAAGTCATGCGCTGGGAAGAAGTGTTCACGAGGAATTACATACACTGTCTGCACAAGGATCTGGATTTACATTCGCATGTAGTATCACCCACAATGTGCTGGCAGTGACTGTAAAATAGTATGCAATTTACAGCAATTTATACTGTGCTGTAACAAACCACACCAAACATGCAGGAACAATGCAGAGAACCCTGCTTCTTCCATTGGTGGCCAAATGCATGTCTCTTCAACGTCGACCCACACTGCTTTGTGAAGTGAGCTCCAACCATGTCCCGGTCTTAACAACTACATCTGTGTGTACAGTGGGAATAATGCTGTGTGGTGCAGCGAGTTTATACCACAAAGCGCCATAGAAAAATGTTAAGACTACTGGTAGCTCCAGTCACTGATTCAGTCTGGTAAGGCTTGTCATGTTGAGGCATCTCAAGAATAATTTTTATCTAAATAACATTACCTTTTATGGTTTGATTACTCAAATACTATCGCTATGCTGCCTTTCACACTAGCACTCTTGAAGTTACTTCAGGTGTGATGACGAAGAAGTGCCCGAGCGGCAGCGGGACTGATCTCGGCGAGCGCGCGCTTCCTGTTGGTGCTGTTGGAGCCGCTGACTGTCGGTGAACGCCGTTCCGCGCCTTGTGCTTTGTGCTGTGCCGTGCTTTGTGTTTTGTGCCCAAACAACCCATTACACAGGTATCAAAAACATACTGAATTGTTTTACTCTTTGCTGTAGAAGTATTAACCTTCCTGCAAAATGACTTTCCTGAAAGTTTTGTTTGCCCTTAAATGAATTTTAAACATTAGTGCAATATCACCAATTTTTGCAACATCATACCAAGCATCTCCTGTCAGCAGCTTCTGTGTTGCCTGTGTTACCATAATGCAGTGAAGAACGTTACCACAATGGTCGAGTTGTGAGAAGTGCGATCGTTGCTGTCACCCTTTTGCCATTTGTAATCTCTCCTTACAAAATGCGCATGACCATTTCCAAAATTTCCTTACTCCCTCAAACAAAGCAATTAGTTTAGCATGCTATTCTCCTGAAATCATGTCTCTCGTAGCACATCAAGCTAGTTTAACAAATGTGTAATTTAGCTTTAGCTTGCCTCTTCCCCATTAAAAATTTGGTTTTAAAAATATGTGAAAAAAAACTCGACAAAAATATTTCACATACAAGATATCAGGGCTCCCACGTGCTCAAATTAGCTAGTGATGCTAACTGTGTTCAGCTGAAGCTGTGAATGGATAGCAAGTCTATGTGTGAACATACAAGTGACACTGCGCTTTATGAGCACAGTGTCTGGATGAAGATAAGGCAACCAAAAGATCTCCATCAAAGTTCGTCAACTATAAATGACGCAAACATTTTCAACACATTCTCACACACTTACACATGAACGCTTTGTCATGTAACCCTTAGCTGTACGTCTTAGATAAATGTTCACCTGCTTTCCCAAACACGAACTTGTGTTAAACCATCACAGAAAAGTCGTGATACAAAATCACTATATTGCGATTAGTGTATGCTGCAACTGCAATGTTTAAAAAAACTGACATAGATGAATGCAGAGCTCATCGGCACACTCAAAAGCAAAATATACATATGCAGCATGAGCGCTATATGTATCACCTCTGAAAAGAGATATGGTGTCTTACACTCGACACCTTTTTATACACTACACACTGACATAACCAAAGCAAGTCTGGAGAAATTGAAAGTTTGAATTAAGTGAGTCTGAACTGACAAGATTCCTCTGTACACAAATCTGCAGCATCTCAATAACCACACAATGCAGCCCAACATAACAATATCTTCATTTAATCTGTAGCGCAGGAATCCAGAAAAGGACAAAGTACCAAGGCATGGCTTCTTGCTTACCTGAATAACATTTTCAAAAGTTACATTCATCTCGAGATTTTCCTTGCAGAAGGCTTGCAAGCGATTGTTGGTAAAGCCATAGAAGTAAGGTGCCGAGAAGAGGTACCTGGAAAATGGCTGTCAAGGAAAACGCTCTGCCAACACACCTAAATACAGATAGTAAATTGCCATGCACAGCTAATGCAGTAGAATATGGCTACAAAAGATCCAGTTTCAATGAATATTCGAATATAATGTTCCAGTCTGTCATGCTTGGTTGGTCTTGTCTCTACCATAGCTTTAACTTCTTTTACCATGCCTTTGGCTACAGCGTATGTTTCGATAGAATGGACCTGATTAGTAGGTCATCCAGCTGGTTTGCAATTTCGTACAGCAGACGTTTCGGCAGCAAAGAGTGTTATCTTTGAGTATCCCTTGGTAACGTGATGATGCATGAGAACAGCTGCACCAACATCTGTAACTGCCATTTTATTAATTTTTTTTTCATTCATTCATTCATTTTATTTCTACTTTTGCCATACAAATTACCAAAACACTGACTGAACCCATAGCCAGAGGCTAGTGTGGGGTTCAGAAACAAAATATATGAAGGCAATGATACAGCGCTTGTGAAAAATGAAAAGCACAAAATCACAGCGAAAGACCCAAATACATCATACAACAAGGAAAGAATAAAATAATGTGCATTTTACTATATATCGCTGCGTATGAGTTGGCTTTGAATGCGAGTCGCCTGGTGCCCAACTAGCAGCACCGTATTGCCAAAAAATGAAAAAGAAAGCAAGATTCTAAACACAAGTCGATGCTCCTCTCTCCGCAATGTCCGCGGTGCATAAATCACGAACCTGTGCTTGCTGAACTTTCATTCATCCATCTTTCGCATAATCACCAACCTTTCTTTCAGCGCAAATTTGGTGTACATACTGCATTTATCTGAGTCTAAAGTGTCCCCGATTCTAACACGCACCCAATTTACATGACCAAATAAAAGAAAACTGCAAGCCAGTTTGTACCTGAATCTAACGTGCATGCGATTTTAAGATCTATTGTGCCCGAAAAAAGATGCGAGTTGGAGTTGGGTAAATATGGTACTCTTGCTGGATGACGACGCACATGGGCTGGGACATCTCAAAGCAATAGCAACGGAAGCAATGACGTAATCACAAGGCCAAATGTCAGTGGCTAACGGAGATCACAGATGATAAAACAGCGCACCTTCAACATTAAACTATTCTCCCACAACTGATTAGTACAGCGAACTCAACCCAGCGAACTCATGAACTGCCAACCGCTGTCACTGCCGCCAATCCTGTAGTTTCAGGTTCTGACATGACACATGTGATGTACGCTCCAGAATTTGATGATGATGAAGTTTGCGCTCATGCCACCTTTAATATTGTCCGAGAAAGCGACTGCCAGCGAGGGCGCGATAGGTAACTGCAATGTTTATAGGTTCATAGACATACTCATAAACATTGTGTATCGCGGCTACAATGGTGCATAGTACAGTGGCAGAACTGTCACACATATGAGTTAATGAGGTTTTTTGCAGACAGTACTCTGCGAAATAGCGGGACGTCGCATGGATGTGCAGTGCATCCTCTACAAGCTGGGTCTTAGCGTGGCATAGATCACTCTAAATCAAAAGCTGTTAGCCATGCAGCTCATTTAAGCTTCACAGCTTCTTTCAGGGGTGTTAAGATTAAATAAACCAGTTCATGCCTGTAGCTATGCATGGCTTGTAGATCGCTCTGGTTATAACATTCACATGTATGGCTGAAATAGAAACCCGTTGTAACAGTATTTGGACTCTGCAGACTTCTTTTACAACAGACTGAAATCTGGTACACTATCAAGGTCTGTTGTAACGAGATTTTATAAGAGTTCCATCGACAACCAAAATAACAAAAGCAGCTCCTAGCAATCTTGTCTACAGCGTGCTAGCATTTTCCGCTGATCATTGAGAACACATTTCATGGGTTAGTGGGCTGCATGAGGCCTTCTAAAACATGAAACAGAGGCCCCTCTATCTACAGCAGCCTATGCACAATAATAGGTAAGTTTCATGCTCTGAGTAATTGATTTATGCCGCCACCGTACCAAACAAGACCGTTTGCACACTCGCAACAAATTTTCCCAGAGCTGTATGGTACTAGACAGGCACTACGAAGCAGTTCACATAAAGAAAAATGTCTAGCTGCTCAGAAAAAAAAGAATGCTACTCAACTATCAACTCACAGTCGCTTTCTTGCTTTAAGCATGCTTCAACAGACTTTTTCTGATTTGACACACTTTAAGGTACGGTGCTTAGCACAGGATGGCAGAAAGTTAGGTGGGTGGATGAGATTAAGAAGTTTGTGAGGATAGGGTGGCCGCAGATGGCAAAGGACAAGGTTAAGAGGAGAGGCATGGGAGAGGCTTTTGTGTTGTAGTGGCTGGTGATGATGATGATGTGTGAGGTTTAACGTCCCGAAACAACACATCAGCTGCAAGGGATGCTGTAGTGGAGGGCTACGGGTTAATTTAGGCCACCTAGGATTCTTTAATGCATACTGACATGCGGCCACTGTAAACGGGATTCGATCCTGAGACCTTGGGATCACCAGCCGAATGCCAAAGCCACTGAGCCACTGCGGTAGGTTTGACACTCTTTAAGAATTCAGACAAATATAAAATGCTTGACCAAGCTTACAAGAATCTGTGGTGAATGATGTGACATATCCTTTCCTGCTAACATCTCGCAAACAATAATTTTGGCACTGCACAACACAAACAAGGTAAAGAAACAAATAATAATGTTGCTTTTCATGTGAGAGCTGCAGCTGGGCTACAAAGTGCCCCATAATGGTGGACTCTGAATTCATTATGAACCTCTGGGGTTATTTTAACATGCGCTCAAACGCAAGGGTGCTTACACATGTTACCTCCATTGAAATGTGGTCTCCCACATCAGGAAGTGAGTCTCTGAACTCACACTTAGCAGCAGAACATGATGGCTGCTAAGCCACAACAGCCGTGAGACACAAATGTGATAATCTCAGTATTATATTACCATAACAATAACCTGCCCTGGTACATACCCGTACTCAGCTGCAGAACATTATACACCACAGCTCAGGGTGCCAAGGAAATTGTGACGGCAAACTAAAATTGATGTGAACTGGGGCTGACCTCTCACACCGAAGAATATGTTTTAACCACATCAATACCGAGATAATGCACCACTAGAAAGTTTGGCACATGAAGTGTACCTGCGCATATTTGAAAATCAGCATCACAGCTAAGTGTAGAAATAAGAGCCACTGCAAAGGTTTTTCCCCAATGCAAGGATACAAGGAATCTTCGGGTGGCATGCTGACATCGCCGTAGTAGATGTACCTGAGCAGAGTGTTGAAGGACTGAAGAGATGGAATCATCTCACCAATAGCAATCTGGAATTTGCAGAAAAAATCTGCTCACTCAAAAGTGACAATGAATAGCACTTCCTTTCCCCTCACAGACTTCTTCAACAGTCTAAAGTAAAAAAAAATTGAGATCACTGCAGCGACCCGCATTGGAGCAATGCGAAAGCAAAACGTCCACATACTATATTGACGTCCGTGGCTGCTTTGACGTCCATTTACTCGATGTCCATGGCTATTTTGACGTATAAGTATATTTTTTCGCGTTTTTTTTATGTTTAATTAACTCACTAATTACACCTTATCAACCAAATTTTTCCCATGGCAACATTTTATCACACACTATCTGTAACGATCACACTTTCACATATTTATCTTCAGGGAACGATGCAATTTGCGGACACGTTTTGCGGACACTTTTTGCTAATGCAACACATCCATATAATGCTTTCACATTAATAAAACATGCTATGCAATTATCAGACATACTACATTTGGGTGTTCTTGCAACTTGTGCTGTGCCAAAGCAAATGCTCATGTCATATTTCAGTTCCTTTTTAGACCTGGGCAAAACATGTTTTGAACACTAAGCACTTGTGTTAGCCTACTCTTCTCATTGCTGAAAGGCATCTCAGATTGCATCACTGCATTGTTCCTGACCTCCTGCCTGCTCAGTACAAATAACATCAAATATACTAAATGCTTAGAAGAAACACAACTAGTGCAGGTCCCTTTATGCAATGTGCCAGACCACTGACATTTGCAGACATGACTGCACAGTTTTATCTGCACTACTTCACTTTGATAAATGACAGCATGCAAGAAGACAGCGCCTGTCCAGTATAAAGTTATGACCTCTTACAGTTTCTACTTTCGCATTTCTGCTCTGAAGCTCACAGAACAAAGAGAAAAGCCACATGCTAAACAGAACAGAACAATAAACAAATGAGATAGGGAACACAAGGAGGAACAGTAAAAAATTCGGTAGTTTCGGATTCTGGCGCGCACCAGTGGTTACCGGAAGTTGGCCGTCATAACTGTTTGTATGGTAAAGCGACAGCCAGTGCGAGTGGGCCCGGTAAACGGCACGCAATTTTCCCCCTCGCCACTTGCACCTTTTGTAGCCACATATGGTGACAGAGCTGCACCGACCTCTCTAAGCCTGCCTAGTGCACACCTGCGTGCTTGCTGGTGGTCTGGCTCAGCAGGGAGCACAAAGTGTTCGAGTAAAGGTTTCTTTCTTAAATATACTGGGTAATAATAAATTAGGGGTGCGCAAATTACGCGGGGGAGCAAATTACTTGAGTAAATACACCACTTCTGGACAATGGAGCGGTGGTACTTACGTTCACTGTGTTGTGGTCGGGCATGAAAGACCTGAACATGGCTTCAAAGTAGCTGCACCGAGCCACAAGCACCGACTTGTGAGCTGGGATCGGGTGCCCATCAAGCAACAGAGTGATGTCACAAAACTCTCGACCAGTCTCCTTCAGGAATATCTCCATGTCTTGCTCCAATGTTGTGCCTGCAGAGATGAGATGGCTCGTTAGAGGGTTTGCAAACAGTGGGGAAAAGAAAAAGGGATGATGCAATTTTAATTCTTCAAACAAGCTACTGCCCATACTCATAAGTTTTTTTTTTTTTTTTTAATCATTATTCACTGAACATGTAACACAAATTAAAGCTTACCACAACACTGTTTCCTTTCAATGATGATTTATAAATGCCCGTTTTTCTACACTACTCTACACATAAATAATGCACACACACACACCACACACGACATTTCACTGAAATTGGCATGAGTTGTCAATGAGAAGTGAAATATAAGTAGGGTAATCAGAACAGAACATAAAAAGAGAGTTTTGTTGCTGAAGGTTAAATAATAGCATAATTTGTTTTAAATCATAGCACCACTTTACAAAACCAGACAGCTCCAAGTAAGGTGTTTCAAAAGTTGCTGAAACAGCAGTCACAAGTGTCCATAGCAAATAAGAAACAGAGGTGAGAATGCACAACAAATGAATGACCTAAGCCAGCCATTTTGTTTATAGACACACTGTTGTCCTTAACATATCAAAATGAACTGCAATTATAACTACCATCCTCTTTTTTTGACCTAGCTTTGAATCTCCTGGACACAAACATGCCAAGACAGAACAAAACTGAAAAAAAAAAAAAGGAAAAAGTGTGTGTGTGTGTGTGTGGGGGGGGGGGGGGGGTGTGGAATCCGAGGATGGTCAAGTTTGTACTCAATGGACTGCTATGTTTATTTTTTATTTATTTGTTTTGGCAAAAGCTGCCTGTTTACTTGGCAAATCTATTCTCGCAAAAGCAAACGCACACTTGCCCACGCTTGGAAGCTGTCAAGATAAGAACGATCACGGCTCTCTGCCCTGCTGTGCTATCTCCCAGAACTCCCTATATAACCCACTGCATCATCCTAAGCAGTCCCCAATATTAAAGAATTGCATGCACGCAATCATCACTGTTCAAGAACAAAGCAAGCACGCAGTGCGAACATCTACTAGACAACACATCCTATGCAACGGAACAGAAAACAAGGTCCTGTACAGATGTGGCCAAAACATTACGGAGTGTGCTTCGGTGTTTGAAATTTTTTCATGTGTTCTGTAGAGAAGATATGATGGTTTTTTGGGTTCACAAGCGAGCGTACCAGCGGTATGTGCTAAAATATGTTTAAAGTACTTCCTAATTTTCTTTAGGTAAGGCATGCCAAGAGTTTTGATCACTGAAGCATATTCCGTAATATTATGGACGGGACAAACTAACAACACTGAAGTAAACACAAGTAAGCTTTATAGCCTAGAAGTTGCATTCACGTTTACTTATCATATCATTCAGTCTTAACTGCAACCTAACATTTTCCCTTTCCCACACATTTCCACATGACACACTCTAAAATCCCTAAATGGTGCCTTAAAAGGTTTATTTATTGATAATAAGGACTCCTTGCCTGCATAGTCGAACAGTGGCTCAAGCAGTGAGCGTACAGAGGGCATCTGCCGTCGCCGGATGATCTCCACCATGAGCGGCTGGGCGATAGTCTCAAACTCCTTGCTCATGACAATCTGGTTGTAGGTGCTCTCCTTCACAATGAACTTCAGGCAGAACTCCTGCATGCAGGGGTGGCACACAGGTTACAAAAATGCCCTATAAGGCACCAGGAATGGTGGTACTCCCGTTAAAAGATTTCTACTACCGCAACCCCGGATGCGAAGAATTGGAATATTATGCAGCTGGACCCCTTTGATAGAAAATCTGACTGAAGAAACAAAATTAAGAAAGCCGTTTTGCTAAAGCTTGATTTCAAGCACACGTTTTGCTAAAATCAGGACCTCCGAAACAAAAACGGTCGCACTAAAAATAAAAAGAAAGCGATCTCAAGACCAGAAAAATGCACCTGTAAGCAACAGCACAGAAACACTACCTATGCTCAGAAACACATAAAATTAGGTGAACAAAGAACAATATCACCACCACTGTTTAAAGAGATTGATGCTTTCTACACCACCAACCAACCTTGATGAAATCCAGACGGAGGTCAGATGCATTTTGCAGAGCAACGAGGACATTACGATGGTTGATGGCTGCTTCAAGATACTGCACACACAGATGTTCCAGGCGTCTCATGTGGAACTGTCAATGAAACAGACAGGACTCGTGAGAATGTGGGCTGGTCCTCCCACAGTTGCATAAATGTCGCACCGCAACTGGCATAAATGGGCAGATAACGACAATGTTAGAAAATGGAGTGATGAGGGGACACGCACTAAAGAAACTTGTCAGCACAAAATACAAGTGACATGTTCCAGCTTCCACATAACCTTGCTTTCACAACTGGCATGGCTTCAAGAGACAGCGGATTCCAAAGCAAGTTAGCTGCCAGAGAATGTGGTATTTGTGTTCTGTCAACATGGCCTAAGGAGGCTCCAAATGCCAGTAGCAGTTCTAAGCCTTGTTTGAACTGTCCCCAGCCCTCTTTACTGACAGGTTCTGCAACACTAGTTTCATTACGATTATGACTGAGACCCCTAGTTTCCCGTGATTCCATAATTCCACGAGAAATAGTGGATTTTAGCATTTTTAGTGAAACTGTGTGTTAGCATCCACAATCTTTTTTTATATATAGTTTGTCAAAGGAACATTAGAATGCGGGGACACAGAATCTGGTAAGGAACAAAGTTCTGCTGGCGCCATGACAAGCTTGATCCCTCATTAACTCAAGCAAGCTATCACGTCAAGCATTGCTGTTCTGGAAGCAACGCGCCCCCTCGCATATATGGGATGAGTCGTGGTACTAACACGTGTTGGAAGCAACACAACCATACCGGTGCAAATGTAAGGCGTTTTTTTTTTTTTGATCATCTGCTTCTGAAAGAACCTCGCGTTGTATTTGGAACTACAAATATAGCGTGAATTTTTTTCCCGCTCTTGTTGAAATACCTACAGTGAGTTCGCCCACTAGGCGCATGAACTGCAAGGAAAAGCCAACTCTCAAATACTTTGGGCTATCGAGGCAAAGCGTGTGTGCGGCCTCTTCTGTGCAAACAGCCGCAAGCGTTAACAAGTGCAGGAGGCATGGCATGGAATACTGCAGAGTCCTTGTTCTCAGTTTGCGTAATTTAAGATTTTCCATAGCAGAAAATTAGTGGCCTTAGTTATTACATACAGCTGACAAATTTATGGTAGAGTTTTGAGGAATTCGAGCTAACCTGAACAGCCAGCCTGTAAACATCCATCATGAGAAGAACAATGCGGTCACTCATCGGGTCTCGACCTGAATAAAGAAGGAATAAAAAATACAAAGCACAGGACTCTTAGAGGTGCTGAGACAATGTTTCCATGTTCTAAAGTGCATTCACCACTTTTCAGGAGAGCTGAAAGAACATACTGAAAAAATGTGCAGCGCGCAATTAAACGTCTACCTTCTGGCCTCATACATTGTCAAAGTACATTAAAGAACCCCAGGTGGTCGAAATTTCCGGAGCCCTTCACTATGGCGTCCCTCATAGCCTGAGTCACTTTGGGACGTCAAACCCCATAAACCAAAAAGCTTTAAGGTCGTCGTCTTCATCGGCCTGACTACGCCCACTGCAGGGCTAAGGAGAACTGAATTGGCATTTTGATAAAACAAAATTTGAGAAACTAAACTTTATCAAACACACTGCATTTTATAAGTGGCCTCATACCTTAAGAGGAAGGTGCATAAAAAATGACTACATACACCTTTTTAGAACACATCCTTTTAGTAATTCAGCAAAAATTGAACTGAATATGAAGGTAGCAACGCTAAGCTAAATTAAAATTGCATCTTAATGATTCAACATGCACACCTATTTTTTGTCTTGCCAAAAAATAGGTCATAAAAAATAGGTTTTGTCTAGTCAGCATACACATCTATCTTTTGTCTCAAGGCAAAATTAAAGGTTTTTAAACGGTTAATTTTCACTGACTGCTCATGATGGTACAAAATTTCTGATGATACAATTTTTTTTCACAACCTCGCGAGATTCGTATCATCAAGATTCTACTGTATTTCATTCAGCTTGGTCATGCTGGATTAGTTAACAAATGGGGTCACTGACTCAAACACAATCAAAACAACCAACATGACAAAAATGATTTTGAGACCTATTATACTACATCACAAGAGCATTTCATTCAAGCACTCCAAGAAGGGCTTTTTAAAGCTCCAAAGCAAGGCCAAATGGTCAAATATTGCCTCAAAATGCTTGCAGAATAACATACACCTGCTATTGTAATTTACTTTAACTTTGGGCATCAGACTTTCACACCAATGTCACACAGCCAGCCTACTTATTTATTTATTACAGATACCTGCAGCGCCCAAGGGCATTATTGCAGGGGGGGAAACACAATAACGTCTGCTCATTTGGCCGAAAGATACACGTAATAACAGAAATATAATCACACAACTAATAGATAGAGTCCCGATTATAAGAACTCTACTCAGTCCACTCCATCACACCAGGTTAAATTTAAGTGCTTGCACAAGAAACGCCCACTTCAGTTAAGCAGAGTTAAGTTATTTTTCAGTCTCAGTTATGAGAGCTCTACTACATACATGTCAAAAAGACCTTTAAAGCTCTATCAATGTATAACTATAACCAAATATAACTCCATAGGGGCAAGTGTAAGTGTCACAGAGAAAGCACAAAAAGTACAGAGCAATTAAAGAATTTTTCCTGCAAAACATAACCAAACAAAGGAGAGTACTCCATCAAATATTTTGCACAAGAGGAAGACTCACTCTTTTTTGTGGGGTCAATTCGATCTGTGTAGATGTACGTGAGCACAAGTTCAAATGCCTCAGGCACAGCGTCTGGCAACCGCACCTGAAGCATGGCTGATGCCTGCGCTGTGCAACTGGCCCCCCATTCCAAACTGGCTTCAGCCTGTGGACAGAACACAAGGGATCCCTGCATGCACAGACATTTCGATTGGTCCAGCAAGTTCGTATTTCACACAAAGGGAACTCGGTAAGTTTTGCCACCTGGATGGCAAGTTGTTTTTCAAGTAACACATTGAAAGACGCTACGTTTAAATAAAAGTTTGGAATCTTCTCTATCCCAGGATCCCACACAGCCCCTAGTTCAATTTAGTCCCTACTGGTGGCAAAACACTCTAGTGAACAAAGCACTAGCCGCTGCAAGCCGTTTTAGCGGAATGATCTTCTTGTGAAACAACCAGAAGTTTATGACGCAATGCCCAGGCTGTGAGATTGGTGAGGAAGAATAGCCACCCTAATTTTTCTGTCTGCCAAAAAGCACTGACTAACGCAAAAGTGGTTTTGATTTGATTTGACTTATTAGGGTTTAATGTCCCAAAGCCACTCAGGCTATGAGGGACGCTGTAGTGAAGGGCTCTGGAAATTTTGACCACCTGGGGTTCTTTAACGTGCACTGACATCGCACAGTACAAGGGCCTCTAGAATTTCGCCTCCATCGAAATTTGACTGCCGCGGCCGGCATCGAACCCGCGTCTTTCGGGTCAGCAGAACGCAAAAGTTGCATTGGCGCAATGCTGCTGATGAACATATCGAGAATTGAAGTGTTCATGGAAAAAAAGGCATTTCAAATTTTCATTTGAATGCAAAACCTTTCAACTCCATCTGTTAATAAAAAAAAATTAAGGCCCAGGAAGCAAAACACACAAAACGCACCTTGTGTGTTGAATATTATGCCGGCTGACTGCTGGAGAGATATGCAGCCTACCTGGGCTGTTGCCTGAGCTTCTCGGGCCTTGCGGATCTTGTCGCGAAGCCAGGTTGACCGGGCAGCCACGAAAGCAACATGGGCCACAATGGAGACTTCCTCCTGCACGAAACAGGCTCTTGTTTTTAAACAAAAAAAAACACACAGGTGCTGTTTGATGAAGACCAAATGACAATCTATAGTTGGATACAACTTAAGAAGGCAGCGGCTTTTCCCCGTCAAAGAACTCCCCTCCAGCCAATGGCGTCGGCCGATTCTCATTGTCCTGCTAGCCTGACAACGCAGGGAGTGGCAGATGAAAGGGGATAGTCCCCTCTGTCCATAGTCCAGGATAGACCCCTCTCTCCATAGTGGCACTGCTCCCTGCATTGTCACCCTAGCAGATGAAAGGGGATAGTCCCCTCAAGTCCATAGTAAGGGATAGACCCCTCTCTCCATTGTGGCACTGCTCCCTGCATTGTCACCCTAGCAGGGTCATGAGAATTGGCCGACGCCATTGGCTGGAGGGGGGTCCTTTGACGGGGAAAAGCAGCTGCCTTCTTAAGTTGTACCTGACTATAGATAGCAATTCACTGTGGCATCGCATTAGATTTGACTAAAAATTTCATTCTTACTTTTCATCACCGTTCAAAAAAAAAAAGAGAAAAACTTCAGAATATACACTCAAGCAGTGTACATGCTTCAGGACTGCCTGTTTTATTGCAGCCAGAAAGAGGTAACTGCCATGCTTAAACAGACAATTATGTTATCTCAAGAGATATCATAGCAAATGTTACAAAACCTTCTATAAAGGCAGAATCCACTTAATTTACCGGGAATATGAGAGACACTTCAAGCAACATTACATTCATCTATTATGGTTTCACCCTCTTGATAACACTGGCATTAAAATATAGTGCAGGTACTATCCGATTACACAAAGTCAAAAAGCAAAGAAAAGCACACAGACAAGCTTTTTCACCTGCTGCTGATGATGATTTGAGCCATGGGTACAGCACGAATCCATACCAATTAGCCAAGCTAACTGTACAACTTACTAACTGGAGTCAACAAAACATAACATTCTCCTAGTATCCTAGGTACACTACAATAATAATTTATTTGATACTAACAGTTCTTAAGGCCTCATTATTTGCTCCGGTCACATACGGCACTTTGTTCTGTATTCAATGGTGCTATTATGCCTGCATTTAAGTATGGTTTGCTCAGCTTACAGGCTGTTTTTTGTTATGTGCCCACTGCTTTTTGTGAATTTCACCCACCTACTGTACCACCTTCAAAAGGTTCTGCTCATCAATGTAATTACAACAAAAGTTACGCAAATACAAAAAGCTCCCACACCAATTCACGCCGCCCATACAGACACCAATCTAAAAAACAGTCTGGTCCCACTCACCAGACCCACGAGAAACTGGACGTCACAGAACTGCTGCGTCTCAAGCAGGCGCCCGAAGTCGTCATGCAGCGTGCACTTTGGGTAACAGGAGAACTGGAACCGGAACATCTCACGGCTGCGCACATTGTTGTCCACTGTGCCACCAAAAATATACTGAGCCTCCCCGACCACTGCTGCTGCATGGAACAGCCGACCGGAGGGAACCTGTCGGCAAGAGACACCTGTCACCATGCGGTACATGGTTCACTTCACACTCAATGGGCCAGGGTAAGAGAAAACAGCGCTCTTCTGTTTACCTCAATCTTGATGTCTAAGACGATAAAAGTGACATGCCTGTTAGGCATTTGTGGTATAAAAAGGACACTTTAATAAGGCATATCTGGTCTGCTGAAACCTTCAAAGTAGAGAAAGTGTCCGAAATAAAGTCTCCTTTAAGTTTACTTCGCAGTACTGAGCATTTCTTCACAGCTAGGTACTAGAAGGCAAATTTTTCATTCAGGTAACTCCGCCCTAATAAGTTAACGAAAGAAAAAAATAATTTCTCTTTTTTTCAAACAAGGCGTCTTCTCATTATGAACTAAAGCACCCACAAAAGAGAATGAGGTCAAAGACTCTCACTGCAAGCTTACCTCGCTATCTGGGGATGGCTGGATGATAGACCATGTCTGGGAATCTAGGTCGAAGCTGGAACATGAGTAAGAGTTGTGAATTCCACGAACAAACAAGATAACTCTGCAGTCACTGCATATTTAGCAAGCAAGAGTTCACCTTTTATACGCCAGAATTATAACGGAAGGTTGTTAGACAGGAAATGCTCCTTTCTATATGTACCCATTCATGTCCAAGTCTACTGAAAACATCTGAACATTTGTGTACTTTTGTTATGCCCGGAACTATGCTGTATGCCAATTTTGCACCATGGGCCAGAAGCTTCCACCTCATCTTCAACCTTTAGTTCCTGCTCCACTTTTTATGCAGAATGAAATGAAAATTAACAAAGAGAAGAAAATGGCATGAAATGACAGAATGATGGAAGCAAAACTGTTACATACATACTTGCAACACATCGTGTCCTGTGCTTATATCAGATGATGTCAGATCAGTATATAGTGCAACCAAATTATAGACTTGGTTTGCGAGCTTCTGAAACACAACCACTAATACTGCCATTACTGCCATTACAGTGTCGATAAGACTTTTCCTCTCGGCAGTGCTAGCAAGCTAGAAGATACAAGGGCTGGAAGAGAGCAACTCACAAAGTGCTCATAATCGCTGGTGAATGAAAGGTCATTGTGGTGCCCCTTTATTACCATAAAATGCTTGTAGATCAAAAACTCCTCGTTTCAGCCAAGCTTTCACAGAGACTCGAAGTTTTCAAACGTATTCTAAATGGCCTTGCAAGTTTTCACAAAGCTTCATAGTTTCCTCAGAAACTTGCCTGAACTTGGTCTACCTTAAGCCAAAAAGTAAAGTCCCCACGCCAAAGCCTGAAGGTTCTCGTAGCGTGTCACCCAACATGATTCATCACTGATTACTAAATATAATGAACCAAAAAACATGCAGAGCTGACCAAATTAAAATGTCAACACTGATCTCAGTATTCAAGAGCCAGTGTACTACTTAATAAGCAGTGGGCCTATCTAAGCCATTAAATACTCCGCAAAAGTGCTGCTTCTCGTTTATAAGATGTAGTCAAGAGAAGAAGATAATCCTCAGACAGGGTTGCGATGATGTATCAATCGCAGCAAACATTTACTGCCGTATAGTGAGACTAACTTTTCCCGTTAACTTAGAAGAGAATGAGTCAATAACAGCACTTGATATCCAGTGGTACAACAAAAATCATTCTAGTGCAATGAAGCTGTGAAATACGGAGAGAAATTCAAAGAAGCACCAAAATAGGCTAACAAGAGCACTTCAATGGCCCTTCATGGGGCACGTGTTATTAGCTGCGCCCATTTCAGGAAAATGGTTACGGCGCTCGGCTGCTGACCCGAAAGACGCGGGTTCGATTCCGGCCGCCGCGGCTGAATTTCGATGAAGGCGAAATTCTAGAGGCCCGTGTACTGTGCGATGTCAGTGCACGTTAAAGAACCCCAGGTGGTCGAAATTTCCGGAGCCCTTCACTACGGCATCTCTCATAGCCTCAGTCGCTTTGGGACGTTAAACCCCTAATAAACCAAACCAAACCAAACCATTTCAGGAAAGGCAGAACTCACCAGTGCAGGTCATTGGGCAGTGTGCTGTCAGCGGTGCCTCCAAAGACGTACAGATGTCGATCGAACGCAACCATGGTGTGGCCGTACCGCCGTGTGGGTGGTGCCGGCGCACCCCGCAAGATGTGCTCCGTGGAAATCCTGCTCCAGCTAGAAGGAAGCACGTTCCACAGCCCTTTTATTCTAGAACAATAAAATTTTTTACAGCACGCATGTCAGTGGAGTGCTACACAGCAGCCAAGGTGAACAACTATCTAAGTATGTGTAAGTCAATCCTGTGAACAATGCAAGTTGAGGCGCATAAAAGAAAGTCAGCACTGTCCTCTCGTTTCCTGCCTTCCTTTATTTTGCACTGTTTATGACAAAAAGGTGAACAACTATCTAAGTATGTGTAAGTCAATCCTGTGAACAATGCAAGTTGAGGCACATAAAAGAAAGTCAGCACTGTCCTCTCGTTTTCTGCCTTCCTTTATTTTGCAGTGTTTATGACAAAAAGGTGAACAACTATCTAAGTATGTGTAAGTCAATCCTGTGAACAATGCAAGTTGAGGCGCATAAAAGAAAGTCAGCACTGTCCTCTCGTTTCCTGCCTTCCTTTATTTTGCACTGTTTATGACAAAAAGGTGAACAACTATCTAAGTATGTGTAAGTCAATCCTGTGAACAATGCAAGTTGAGGCACATAAAAGAAAGTCAGCACTGTCCTCTCGTTTCCTGCCTTCCTTTATTTTGCACTGTTTATGACAAAAAGGTGAACAACTATCTAAGTATGTGTAAGTCAATCCTATGAACAATGCAAGTTGAGGCACATAAAAGAAAGTCAGCACTGTCCTCTCGTTTTCTGCCTTCCTTTATTTTGCACTGTTTACGACAAAACAGCAAGCAGGAGGAAGAACGCATGTGTTTAGACAGAACTGCAAAAGCAATTAGGGTACCGCATAGCCAATTAATACACACCACATAACCTTGTAAATAATGATTCATATCATTTATAACATTATCATTAAGTAAATATGAGTAAATAATGATAATTAATAATTACAATCATGGCAGTGTAAAAGAAAATGATAAAACGGCCAGTACAATCTCAACACAAAAAAAGCAGGCATCGTTACAGTGACTTTTTACAGATCTTTCCATACATATCAATTGGCAATGCCATTTTGATGCAAAGGGTGATGGCAGCACTGTATGCACATTACAGTACAAGTCCCCATGACATTTACAAAAGCCGCATGGCAAAGGCGTGACAAGGGTTGGTCTGTTTGACCGTCCTCATCAAAGAAAGAGCACGCATGCTTTGACACGACTGTGGTTTGAGTCAATCTACATGTATAGCTAGGCCGCAGTTCCTGATAGCAAGTGCATAGTGTAGCATGCACTGTTTCTTTTTGTCTGCCACAAACCGGAGCATTCGGTTAGAAAACTGTGGTGCAAGCTCCGCCCTCTTTCAACAGGCTGCTAAAGCACCTATGCTAGCCTGAAACACATTAGTTCATACAGCCTTCATGAGAGATTGGGGTAAAAACAGCCAGTTGGACATATGAATACAGCAGTCTCTTTAAATCCCACTTGTGCAAAAATTAGCTAGATTCCACTGTGAAACCAAGACACACAGAAATAATATGCACTAACAAAAGTATATCAATATCAACAGAAAAGCTTCTGTGGCTTATGAACAGAACATTTTAAAAAAGCGCTTACTAATGAAGTGAGATTCTAAACTTAAGTTATAAGCAAAGTGCACAACACTAAGATTCTTCTGTGAGTTTGGCAAACTGGCAAGGAATTAATCCTATGCCAGTTAGTTGATGGGCTATAATGGACAGGAATAGAACAGTGCTAACCACATGCTGTTTCCATGCTCTTAATGTGCATTCTGTCGTCTCACACTGTTCTGCTACCTGATTTTGCAACACGTAGCACCCTTTTAGTCTGGAACTGAGAGAAGAGTGAATCGAAGCTTCTTCACTCACTATTTGTCCTTGAAATGAAACTGGAAAAGGCTGTTGGTGATCTTAGCGCCGCTCTGGCCAGAGAAGACAAACATGCTGTCACGAGCCACGGCCACTGGGAAGTTGCAGCACGTTGGTGGACAGTCACCTCGCTGAGGTACCTGCAATGCATCCAAGCACAAAGAAAGCCACAGCTCAAGGTGGCCGCAGACACTCCCAGCATTGCAATTCCTTGCTTAATTATGAACCAAACTGAACCAAACCAAAGCAGCCAACCTAGACGCCAATGAAAACTCGTTTGTTCCAAATTTCCTGTTTTACGCACAAATCTATGGACTATGTAATCTCCAGAAAAAGTAAGTGATGACAGAGCTGTCCTGCTTCCAATTGTAAATTTGGTCAGACAGATGCATACTAGTTCAAAAAATGGGTTGGATACAAAGCCACAATTCAAGAACTTATGAGTGGACATCAAATTTGATAATGATGATCATGAATTTTAATGGTGCGAGGGCTGTTTTGGCCAAAGAGCACCATGGCACAAAGCATTTGTGTCTACTCAAAGTGGGGTCAAAGACCCGTTTTCCAAGCATTTCACCCGAGAAAAGACGTGAACCAGGCCAGGGAAAAGCTTCTACCCATTGGAAACCAGTGAGCACCCAGTGACACTGGGAATCAAACTCGCGCCTCCAGCATGCAAGGCTGATGAATGCCAAATTTACTGCATATGGAAAATTTTATGCACAATCCTAAGTCTCGCAGTATTTCAACATCACCCAGCTCAAACAGCAATTTATGTAGCACTGCTGGCATGAATGGGCTTTTGGGTATAGTATGAAAAATGCTTGCATAATCTAAGCAAAGCTGTCAATGTTGCTTCAATTAAATAACTTCGGTTTAAGCAGGGTTTTCTGATAACTTCTGTCAACACCAATTTCTGCACAAGACGAGGACATATGCAGCAGGCACCGAGTAGCTGCAGTGTAGGATGAATTGTACAGCGACCTTATTTGGGACAAACAGCACATATTCCCAAAAAACAGGCACAGGAGAAATTTCCACTGCACACTGTTGGAATCAGTTAATGCAACAATTACTCCAATGAAAGTGCAATGATTTGGGGTTGATGTTCTCTCAGAAAATATTCAGAAGTGTCAAAAGTGCAACTGGAATGAAAAACTACACATAATGTAATTACTTTCAGTGCAGGTGGCACTTTATACAATTTTCGGTTGATACACTTTAACAGGTGAAGCAGCCACAGATACAAAAGAGAGCACATTGTATACACCACTAAATGAATGAATGCAAAAGACAAGACAAAAGCACACCCAGTATACATTGATATAGCTTACTAAGGTTAGCAACATGTGATCCACCCATAATATTATCACACAGTATCCCTTAAATGTATTATTGCTTGTCAGATTCAAAACAGAGGTGTATTTTATTTACGTATCTTGAAGTACCTCAATACAGTACGGCTTCATCTGGAACAGCGAACCCAATGCAAGATTAAAGAGATTCTGACACTAAAAGGCACAGGTTTCAACTAATTCACTAACAACTAAGAAATAATCTTTTTTTCATCATAGGTCCCATTCTGGGTACAACTCAAGCTTTTTAAACTGTCAAGACGGCAAGCAGTAACCCGCACTCATCATCTGTCATGTGACAAAGGTGTAACGTCACACATTGGCCGAGCCACATGTTTTAACCATGAAGCATACCTTCCCGCAATGTGGTCTATGAAATAAAATGGTCAACATTTGTTATTCGCCGCAAACACGGGGCAGTCAAAAATCAGAAATCACACAAGCAATAATGCTCAATTAATTGCAGCTCAAGGAAAAAAAAAATGTTTACCAAGGAAATACATATAAAGCATTACAAACTTAGCCAAGCATATTTTTCTCAGCTTGTATCAGAAGGTGCCACTCAACTCAATTAGCAACACTGGCTCCCAAAACTGCCAACTTTTGCATGAATTCGTGAACTCACTTCTTCCCAGGTCTTGGAGTCGCCCAGCAGGGAGACGCACCACATGTCATTGAGCCGTGCATTGCCATCATAACCGGCAAAGATCCAAAGGCGACCATCATACACTGCTGCCCCATGAGCTGACCGGGGTACTGGCATGCTTTTGTACAAAATTAAAAAAAAAAGAGAGAGAGAGAGAGAGATGGCATGTTTACTCATTAACATAAACGAGCTTAGTTGAAAGCCCTGCCTCAAAAACTGTCATGCCTGTGGCAACACATAAGTGCTCTCATTTAACCTCTTCTGCAATCAGCTTGAGTAAGACTAGTTACAATTTAAAAAAGGAATGAATGTTTCACAATTTAATCAAGCTACAATTCTTTTCATGCTTATTTGCAAATTTATACCTTCACCTTTGACCAACTGATACAGAAATCAAGGAACAATCCCTATCATGGAGTTTAAGGAGGCGAAAATTGGTGCCTCATATTACATTATTCATTAAGACACAGCACAGAGCACGCAGGGTGCTAGTAATTTAGTGAATGAACCTTTATTCCTCCAAAGCACCTAGTCATTGCAATGTGTACTTCTGTTCATTTGTACGGTCTCCCTACAGTGATATGCCCTATAATGCCCCGTTGATATGGTGTTCATGCATGGACTGTTCTAAGAGTGAAGGTGCAACTTTAAACTTAGCATCAGTTGGCGACCGTTCAAGACAGCTCCAGTGATGCAAGAACCACTGCTCTTCAAACACTGACCCATTTATGAAGCTAAAAACGGCATCAGCTGACCAGAAATCAAGCTTACATACTTTCTTTCAAAGACAACAATGTGCGGAGCATGGCAGCTAGTGATAATGACAGGCAAAGTGCCAGTGAGTCACACATCTTACTTTACAGGCTAAATTTGACAAAATCCATTGCGCAACGTTTCACGTGCTACACAGATGGTAAAAGGTATGTGCTTGAAGCTGAACAGTGAGCGAAGTCATCTTTACAGCGTTTTATGAGAACTTCACTCATCAGTGACACTGCGATGCTCCACTTACGAAATACTAAACCAGACCTGACAATGAAAGGACTCATTAAAAATTTAGCTATGTATGAATGCCTGTCTAGTCAATCTATGCCTCCTCTACTAAGCACCACTGCTAACATCATGATTTCATCACATCAGAGTTTAATGTGATAGAGCCAACATGCATAGATGTGCAAGCATCTTTTCTGTTCTTCTAATTAGCTCTCAACTCGTGTCCTGTTACATTTTTTCTTCATGTTTTTGTTTCTTCAACAAACAGTTTTGTTATGATGACAAATAGTAAAAATGTTCTGAAAAAATGCAGCCTATTTATAACATATGTCATACAGAAGTTTTGAAACAGATTACAAAATACGCAAATGTGCAAATGTCAGGATGGTACACACCGGCCCTCGAACTTCCACTCAGTCCACTGACCAGTAGTGAAGTTGTATTCAAAAAGGTCATTCTTATTGGCCAGGTTTGAATTGGAGTGAATGTCTCCAGTGTAGCCCCCTAAGGAATGAAAAAAGGCACAATGACAAAAATCGTCATAACATAAATAAGTGAATTTTTGCCAATATTTCATGCGTGATAAACATACATATTTAGTGAGCCACAGCCAACAGCCACAGAAACCAAGGAGCACAGGGGATTTTTTAATTAACTTATTTTTTTGTGCTGTTGATCAAGTAAGAATATTACTGAATATGTTGTCGCTTAAAGCTAATTGATTAGAAAAGCAGAAGAAAAAACAACCACATGCCGCCGGTGGGATCCGAACCCACGACCTCCGAATTACGCGTCTGGTGCTCTACCTCTGAGCTACGGCGACGGCTGTCAAACCTTCTGCTTTCGGGGGTATTTATGTTTACAAATAACCTAACCTTGAGAGTGTTCATCAGTGCCACCCACGTTCGTAAGCGGCGGACGTGGAACGTCCCGAGTGGCACTCGTCTAGTGGCACTCGTACATTCATCTATAGAAATGCAGATTTCATCAACAGGTACTAAAAATTTATCCATCTACACGCTTATCCAATAGAGTGGTCTAATTACAGTGCACATATGCAAAAAAATATTAAAGCCAACAACTCACACCTAAATTGCTCTTTGCACATCATGGCTACACAAATCAGTTCTTTTGAAGGTTCTATGCAAGACGGTTGCAAGGACAAAATCGGCACCATATGGAGAAACACCCAAGCCTTTCACTTTCTCCTCAAGCGAAGAAATAACAGCAATAACTTTGCAAACAACTGTATTTATACTGAATGCAGCAAGACACTTGAATCTGCCTCATTTACTTCCTGCAATGGCTTTCAAAAGGTATTCATTACAATGCAATGCCAAAAATTTTATTTCAATATATTATTGGTTCATGAGAACTGGTTCATGAGAATTGGTTCATGAATGGTATTTTTGACACTCATTAGCTAGATTTGCACATTTGATGTATGAATGCTTAAGGCAGGCCAAAAGAAATACATGATGCTCACCTAGAGAAAATTTGACACTGCTCAAAGCAAATGCAAACTCACCAAAAACAAACATGCTTTTCTCATGAACAACAGCGGAATGGTGGTAACGTGGAGCTGGTGGGTTTCCTGTGGTAAATGCCCTAGATAAAAGCAGAGACAAATTATATTCAATCCTCTCAAAACGTGTCACCGGAGAGAAGAAAAACAGGTGTAGAAGAAACGGTTTGAAACTTGCCTTCCCCACGACTTGTCTCGGACATCAAAGCGCAGCAGATCGTTCAGCATCTGCTTCCCATTGTCGCCACCAAAAACATAAATTGCGTCTTTGTACGCCACGACGGTGTGCTTGCTTCTCCTGGAATGTTTCCATTTTGACATCAGAACACACTGTGATAAGGACCGACTTGCCCGATGTCACAGATTGTATGGAACCAGCACTTAACATCCCTCTGATAAGGCGAAGGTGTACTGGCTGATATGGCCTGGCAACAACCAAAACAAGTGTAGGAAAAACGCCCCTCAGAGTAGCAGATTTCTAATGAAGGAATGATTAAAATTTGCAAGCCATCATGGTCTTGGAAGAGCCATCACTCCAGGTCTTCAAGAGCAACTGCCTTTGTTTGGCAGTCACTCCAGGTTTGACCTCTTGATGGGGATGCACATTTCTTCACTCAAAACTGTCAACGAAGGCTGCGGTCCTTTCCTTCAAAACTGCAGGACTACACTGGGGCCGATGCTGATAATCAGCCCTTTACAAACAAGTCAAATTGTAGTTACAACCACATGTATTACTGAAATTGACATCTTTCAATTCTTTCAAATGCTGCAGATATTTTCGTATTCATCAAGTGCACACATTACGGAGTAAACACTGAAAGCAAGCTTAAACTGTTAACTATGAGCTGTACTGTGACAGCACTGCCTGTGGTTAACAGCCAGCCTAGAAACCTGATCACAGACAGAGTTCATATGTGCCAAAAGACAGCTCTAACAACATTAGGCGTAGCCAGCCAGCACATGCACAAGCATGAAAAATGATATTGTGTGTTCAACTAAGCTGATTTCTTTACTTTTCCTTAATTTTAATGGAGCTAGCTAGAGCACACTGACGATGTTAAATTTTCCCTTTTAACGCGACAACATTATGAGCTCATGTCACAGAAAAGTCAGCGTAGTGGGCCGTGGAAGAAAAATCCTTGAAAAATTCTAAGAGAGGTGGCAGGTGGGCCACCTAGGTCAAGTAACCTTGTTACATCATCACAACCTACCCACAGGACTGCGAGCAAACTGCTCATCGTGGCAGGCAGCAAATAAATTAATGACTGTTCATGAAAGGTTGCTCACGAAGAATAACATGGGTCTCACAAGCCCCGCTAGTAGCAGTGACACATCATTTAACCATGGCAGCACTGTACCAGGAGTGGTATGAGACCGCCCAGAGATCTATAAATGCAAAGTAGTGAATGACAAATTTTGCATATATCAGCATTAACCCAATAACGCTATCATCCCCTCCGGTTTCTCCTTTCACAAATGGTGAACAAACTCATAGCATATCACAGAAGAAACAGCACAAAACAGCAATATGTGTTTACCGGCTGAACAAGGCAGATGTGCTGCCACAACACTGCTCTCAAGCTGCTCTCTGACCAAATCACTAGCGGAAATAACACTGCAAAAAGTTGAATAGCCTGTTCTAATCATACGAGCATCCTGCACACAAGCTGTACTCCTTAAACAAATGCTACCAAATGCTGAATCAAATCTGACTCAACACTATTCTCATTTCACTTAAATGTAGTTAGTCAATATTTATTAGATATGTTGTGACTTTCCTCTCCTACCCTCGATGTCTAACGGGCCACAAAACTGAAATAGATGGCTTGCACGTGATGCCACAGGTGCCGTGATGGCGCACCACATACAGCTTCCACCAAGCTTACGTGATGCAGGTGGTGATAAGCAGATTATAGAGGTGCACAGATTTGCGGTTACTAGGGTGCAACTCAGTTTCCCATCATGCAGTCATTTCTTTTATACACATCTGTATGCTGTAGCTCATGTGTGGCTTCTGTGTTTAAAGCAATGAACAAAAGGTGGAAATAAGTGAGCTTGCTGTGTTCGCCTACAACACAGCCTAACCCCACAGATTAGTTAAGCTACAATCTGACCAGACCTCAACGTATGCTCGACTCGTAACGCGTGGAGCACGGCACTTAAAAGATTCGCATTGACAATGTGTGCGAAAATATGCAGTCGCTACATATGCAGCACTGCGAATTCGTTCAGTGTTGAACCAGAGGAAGGCAAATACACAGCAACTGCTAACACAAGAGGATCCATCAAGAGGAATGGCAAGCTACTAGAAAGCTTGCAGTGCCCGCTTACCTTGCTCCCACAAATTCGTCACAGTGCGGCATCTGACGCCATCGGTGCACAGTCTCAAAGGGCCCAAAGTCAAGAGTGAGACATTCCGCACTTTCTGGCCAGTTGTAATCGAAGTCCAAACCAGGGGGCCTCGCAATGGCCATGTCGGAATCCTCTAATCCAACACAGACACCGCGCTGCGACCTGCGGAGCAAACGAGTGACATCGGCAAACAAAAACGACACTCCGGCAGTACTTCAGTTTAGCTAGCCATGGTGGAAAGGCTTCAAGGGAATTGAAGGAGTACAGGCGAGCTCTGTAGTACAGCAGCAAGCAAGCACAACAACAAAGTGGAAACTGTGCAAACACTTCACACAAGACCAAGCGAAACATCGAAACAAGCATACAGCACGGCATATCTTCGCCGAACTTATTGCGCCACAATTCCAAAGCGCAACTTGCTTCCCACAACTAGAAGCACAACAGGCAAATAGAAACTAGAAACTACGTTTGTCGTTCGAAAATAACACATATGTTATCACCCACCTACGGCTGGGTTTCGTGAGACGTACCCGCCGTCTGCTATCCCAGTGTTGCCATACTATAGTGTTGCCAGACTTGCGCGACTTCCAGTGTTGCCAGGCTATAAGGTTGCCCGATTGTAAACTAAAACCCAGTGTGGCCAGACTATTTCTTCCCTCTCCCTTTGACATTCTCCTCCGCCTACAGCTACGCTGTCGCGCCGCAACCGCCCAGCTCTTAGAGCAGCCTTGCCCGGAGTGGCCGCCGCCTGTAAGACGAGAGAAACGCGTGATTTTGTTGAAATAAGCGTGCTACGCTCAAATTCACTTGTCGAGCAGACGGGTACGACAGACGAAATCTGCCGATGCGTGGCCCCAGTGAGCGTATTAAGACGAGAGAAACGCGTGATTTTGTTGAAATAAGCGTGCTACGCTCAAATTCACTTGTCGAGCAGACGGGTACGACAGACGAAATCTGCCGATGCGTGGCCCCAGTGAGCGTATTAAGACGAGAGAAACGCGTGATTTTGATGAAATAAGCGTGCTACGCTCAAATTCACTTGTCGAGCAGACGGTACGACAGACGAAATCTGCCGATGCGTGGCCCCAGTGAGCGTATTAAGACGAGAGAAACGCGTGATTTTGTTGAAATAAGCGTGCTACGCTCAAATTCACTTGTCGAGCAGACGGGTACGACAGACGAAATCTGCCGATGCGTGGCCCCAGTGAGCGTATTAAGACGAGAGAAACGCGTGATTTTGATGAAATAAGCGTGGTACGCTCAAATTCACTTGTCGAGCAGACGGGTACGACAGACGAAATCTGCCGATGCGTGGCCCCAGTGAGCGTATTAAGACGAGAGAAACGCGTGATTTTGATGAAATAAGCGTGCTACGCTCAAATTCACTTGTCGAGCAGACGGGTACGACAGACGAAATCTGCCGATGCGTGGCCCCAGTGAGCGTATTAAGACGAGAAAAACGCGTGATTTTGAAGAAATAAGCGTGCTACGCTCAAATTCACTTGTCGAGCAGACGGGTACGACAGACGAAATCTGCCGATGCGTGGCCCCAGTGAGCGTATTAAGACGAGAGAAACGCGTGATTTTGATGAAATAAGCGTGCTACGCTCAAATTCACTTGTCGAGCAGACGGGTACGACAGACGAAATCTGCCGATGCGTGGCCCCAGTGAGCGTATTAAGACGAGAGAAACGCGTGATTTTGATGAAATAAGCGTGCTACGCTCAAATTCACTTGTCGAGCAGACGGGTACGACAGACGAAATCTGCCGATGCGTGGCCCCAGTGAGCGTATTAAGACGAGAGAAACGCGTGATTTTGAAGAAATAAGCGTGCTACGCTCAAATTCACTTGTCGAGCAGACGGGTACGACAGACGAAATCTGCCGATGCGTGGCCCCAGTGAGCGTATTAAGACGAGAGAAACGCGTGATTTTGATGAAATAAGCGTGCTACGCTCAAATTCACTTGTCGAGCAGACGGGTACGACAGACGAAATCTGCCGATGCGTGGCCCCAGTGAGCGTATTAAGACGAGAGAAACGCGTGATTTTGTTGAAATAAGCGTGCTACGCTCAAATTCACTTGTCGAGCAGACGGGTACGACAGACGAAATCTGCCGATGCGTGGCCCCAGTGAGCGTATTAAGACGAGAGAAACGCGTGATTTTGATGAAATAAGCGTGCTACGCTCAAATTCACTTGTCGAGCAGACGGGTACGACAGACGAAATCTGCCGATGCGTGGCCCCAGTGAGCGTATTAAGACGAGAGAAACGCGTGATTTTGATGAAATAAGCGTGCTACGCTCAAATTCACTTGTCGAGCAGACGGGTACGACAGACGAAATCTGCCGATGCGTGGCCCCACTGAGCGTATTAAGACGAGAGAAACGCGTGATTTTGTTGAAATAAGCGTGCTACGCTCAAATTCACTTGTCGACCAGACGGGTACAGTTAACTTGAAACACTGGTCATACTCATCCTGGTCATGGCACCAGTCAACTTGAAACTCTGGTCATAATGGTCACGGCGCCAGTTAAGTTTCTCCTCCGGATCGTCGTCGGAATGGCCATTTCGTCCATGATCGTATGTGGTTAGCAGTTCGAAGGGCACTTCGCGCCAGTGGCGGTCCCAGAGATTGGTATTAGGGGGGGGGGGACGAACTTCCGTATACAAAAAAATAAAAAATAGGCACAACATTTTTTTTTATCTACATTTGATTTGTACAACAACTTTTGCGCTTTTTTTTAAATAAAATGATGAACGATATAAACGTTATACCATAACTCTTGCCTTGAATGTTAACGGCTACGTGAGCAATATTCATTTCGATGCCAGGGGGAAACAGGTCGTCGGATGAGACATCCCGCCACGGTGGGTCTAGCAAGGTCAATGCACCTATCCGGGCATTTCACGAGTGCGATTGGCGGCCCTCATTACTCAGTTGGGGGAAGGGGCTTTGTTCCGCCCTTGGTCCCCTCCGACAAGGGGGCTGGGCGGCGCGTCTTGTGAAGCCAACCGAAGGGATGATCCCCACGCTGGCGTCGCTGCGTCTCATGGTGGGATAGGTGGTAGCGGTTTATTTTAAAGAAAAAATAAAAAAGGCGAAGGAAAAGAATGTTGCCGGCCGCGTCAATTGCCATCTGTAGCACGCGAGCTGCAGCCGGCGGAGGTGAAGGGGAAAATATAGCGAGGAGAAGTATGGAGGGGAGCGATGGCAAGAAAGGACAGGAAAGAGCTTTGTATGCTATTTATAAAATACAAAAAGTAATCAAGTTCGCGCCGCTCGCGCGCAAATGTCCGGGCTCTGTCCGAAAGCAAGAGCGCGCGAGCGGTCGTCTGCTCGACAAGTGAATTTGAGCGTAGCACGCTTATTTCAACAAAATCACGCGTTTCTCTCGTCTTAATACGCTCACTGGGGCCACGCATCGGCAGATTTCGTCTGTCGTACCCGTCTGCTCGACAAGTGAATTTGAGCGTAGCACGCTTATTTCATCAAAATCACGCGTTTCTCTCGTCTTAATACGCTCACTGGGGCCACGCATCGGCAGATTTCGTCTGTCGTACCCGTCTGCTCGACAAGTGAATTTGAGCGTAGCACGCTTATTTCAACAAAATCACGCGTTTCTCTCGTCTTAATACGCTCACTGGGGCCACGCATCGGCAGATTTCGTCTGTCGTACCCGTCTGCTCGACAAGTGAATTTGAGCGTAGCACGCTTATTTCAACAAAATCACGCGTTTCTCTCGTCTTAATACGCTCACTGGGGCCACGCATCGGCAGATTTCGTCTGTCGTACCCGTCTGCTCGACAAGTGAATTTGAGCGTAGCACGCTTATTTCAACAAAATCACGCGTTTATCTCGTCTTAATACGCTCACTGGGGCCACGCATCGGCAGATTTCGTCTGTCGTACCCGTCTGCTCGACAAGTGAATTTGAGCGTAGCACGCTTATTTCAACAAAATCACGCGTTTCTCTCGTCTTAATACGCTCACTGGGGCCACGCATCGGCAGATTTCGTCTGTCGTACCCGTCTGCTCGACAAGTGAATTTCAGCGTAGCACGCTTATTTCAACAAAATCACGCGTTTATCTCGTCTTAATACGCTCACTGGGGCCACGCATCGGCAGATTTCGTCTGTCGTACCCGTCTGCTCGACAAGTGAATTTGAGCGTAGCACGCTTATTTCATCAAAATCACGCGTTTCTCTCGTCTTAATACGCTCACTGGGGCCACGCATCGGCAGATTTCGTCTGTCGTACCCGTCTGCTCGACAAGTGAATTTGAGCGTAGCACGCTTATTTCAACAAATGACACGCGTTTCTCTCGTCTTAATACGCTCACTGGGGCCACGCATCGGCAGATTTCGTCTGTCGTACCCGTCTGCTCGACAAGTGAATTTGATCGTAGCACGCTTATTTCAACAAAATCACGCGTTTTTCTCGTCTTAATACGCTCACTGGGGCCACGCATCGGCAGATTTCGTCTGTCGTACCCGTCTGCTCGACAAGTGAATTTGAGCGTAGCACGCTTATTTCAACAAAATCACGCGTTTCTCTCGTCTTAATACGCTCACTGGGGCCACGTATCGGCAGATTTCGTCTGTGGTACCCGTCTGCTCGACAAGTCACTAAAAAAACAATTTCGTAACCGCCGCGGACGTGCTCTTTCGCTTGGCGAACAGGCGGCGGCCACTCCGGGCAAGGCTGCTCTAACGAGCTGGGCGGTTGCGGCGCGACAGCGTAGCTGTAGGCGGAGGAGAATGTAAAAGGGAGAGGGAAGAAATAGTCTGGCCACACTGGGTTTTAGTTCACAATCTGGCAACCTTATAACCTGGCAACACTGGAAGTCGCGCAAGTCTGGCAACACTACAGTATGGCAACACTGGGATAGCAGACGGCGGGTACGTCTCACGAAACTCTGCCCCCACCTACGATCGAGCTAGGAAGCCACAGTGCGGGTCTCTGCACGGCAACGCTGCCGTACTTCAAGCCATTTTCAAGCAACCAAAAAGCTCAAACGCTCTTGGAAGGAATACGCATGCGAACTAGAAACCTAAAGTAACCTAAAGTGAGTCTTTTCGTTACGTTCACAGCAACGGTGGCGCATACGGTGACAACAAAAACTACCGCATACACAACCCACGATGTCAACAAACCAACAAGCAGACAGAAAAAGCCAAGGGAAGTGTCTCCTGCGACCCGGTCGCAATAACGCAAGCGTTATTTTCACCCGTGACGTCGCATCCGGTTTGAAAAATGACGCCACGTCCGGCCATTTTTTTGTTGTTTTTGTCATGTTTGAGCCGAGCTACAGCCGAGCCGAGCATTGCTTGCAGTAGGAGAATGGACGGACGGTGGGAGCTACGCGCGCTCGTGTTGCCCGTGAGCAATTTCTCTGTTCTTCCTGTCTTTTGGTATGTATGTACTGTATGTATTGAGTGATTGCCCGTTATATGGCATTCGGCATTTCATTTTGAACTTCCTTGCGCCCGAATATTTTGTGTTTGCAGATCACCCAGGACTAGCACTGAGCCCGCTTGCCCGGCAGTGGACACAAAGGCCCTAAAGGTGAGACTCGTCTGTTTTATCCTGAGTTCTGCTCAAAAGCTCAGTGCAGTTCGACAGAAGAGAATATGCGCTGAGTATGTTTTTGTACCTTTTGTCAGCCCGGCCAAACGTAACTTTTGGTCATGTAAAACAGGCATGGTTAGCCTGCGCCCGAAAAAAAAGGCGGGAAACCTTTGACAACAGTCCGTTTATGCGGTGAGTTTTGTGCGCGGTCCGATTTTTTGTGCCCCCGCTAATAGGAAAGTGTATAGATTACTGATTTAATGGTTCATTTTACAGTTGTGTTGCTGTTTATCCATACGAGCCGCTTTCCGAAACAAGGGCACTAATTGCGGCGAGATAAGCGATTACGCTTTGGTGTCTGCAGCGCGTAAACATGTTCTTTTAAATTTATTTCCATTTCAGAAAACGGCACTTGAAAAACCGAAATGCAGTTTACTTGTATGCACGGACCTTTCCGATTCCTGCATCGAGTCCGGCGTTCTCTTGCTGGCGCAGAGGCTGAACAAAATGGGACGATAGAATGCGGAAGCAGCAAAGGCTTTAAGGCGCCACTAGGTGAGCTCTCCACCTCCTGTGAATTTTAAAACTAGTGCTGTGCCACCTGCACTGAGCTTCAGTATTACACGGGGAAGGTGATTGGACCCACGTAGCTAACTAGCATGGAGCGTATGAGGCTACTGGAAAAGCAAGCTTTCTTTTATTAAGAGCTTATTACAGGTGATACTGCAAAGAGTCCTTAAGAAGGGGAACATTGTGGACAAAGTGCTTGATGTCCTTTGATATTTTGGAAGCTTGTGAGTTGCATAAAGCTCACAAGGCACTGTTGCAGTGTGTGACAGGTCATTGTGGTAATGATGATTATGTGGCCATTTGCTTTGCACGGGTGAGTGGCAGTTTTTCGCCCTGGCTGTCAAGTAGAAAGAAAAAACAAAAAGAAAATGTGGGAACATTAACTCTTAATGTGGCTTTCACCTGCAGACACCAGGTTAACAAAGCCTGCCCGTATAGTGAACAAAGCAACTCTGCTGTTACGGATCTAGCAAATTATAATTTTGAAAGTGGGCCTCCTGCTGTGAAACCGGGAACGTTTGTGCCCCTAGAGACAAGCAGAGGCGAGAAGCCATAGGTGAATGTAGGTAGGACAGGTAGCTGAACGAGGGAGTAGTTCCCATATTTGAAGAACACATGGAAAGACAAGGACGAGGCGTTGTTTGTGTTGTTCCTTCTATGTTTGTCTCTTTTTTTTCCCCCACAAGTTAAAAGTCGATATTTGTTGTAGTTTCACTTTTTGAGACAGCCAAAAGATAGAGCACAGGGATGACTCACACAGCATTAGTGTTTTCGTTTCGTTCCTACTGTTTTGTGTACTTGCACCTCTTGACCTCAAATGCGGCATTGTCATGATCTTACGTGGCGCTATGCTGATAAAGGATTTGTGCGGCACACCTATGGGTGCGTGGCGTTCAGGTTCAAGCACCAACATAGGGCTTCCAGTGCAGCAGGAATTATGAGAGGAAAAAAAGCCTCAAAGATGGGGATGGGCAGTTTAGCTCTTCGGTTTGCTTTTTGTGAAAAATTCTGTGGCAGGAGGTTACATGTCAGCCCACCCCTTATGTAATGCTGCCTTTGGGCCGTTGAGGTACAGATAAACTGATAAATAAACAACAAAAAGTAGTTTCTGTTCAAACAGTATAATTTGCAGCTTTGGTGGAGGATTTTCTGTGGCCCCTTCAGGGAGTGTTTACCCAGAAATTGTAGTTATTCCTTAATGCCTCTTGGTCCGAAGAACCAAACAGTAATCAATTGCCCTCATGCCTCTTGATGAGGGAATCTGAGTGGTTGAAATGATAATTTACCATAGCTGTAAACAGTAATGGCTGGGTGTATCGCCGGAGAGAACTGAAGTCATCTACTGGACTGAGTGGTAAGAATTTCGGGTTGGTTAAAGCACAGATGGCTTAACATCATATCGCCAGATCTTGCACTGTTGGCGTGTGTGATTGTTGCGGTATATGTGGCTGGTGAGCTGTCAGCTTGGGTGTGACAAAAGTTGTAAGCTCAGCCAGACATGCCTGTGCTGTTTGAGCTCTGGGCAAGAGCTTTGTGCGAGGCCACTGCACTGTGTCCCTGTTGTACATTTGGCTTTTGTGGTGCTCCAACTTCCTCCTTCCCCCACCTTTGCTCGGAATGTCGCCATGGGAGTGAGAGAAATTGGTGTGATGTAATTAGAGCAGTGGCATGGCCATAAGATCCATCCGCACAGTACCACTTATAGGTTGTTTGCTGGTTTGGCACCGCGGTCAGGATTGAGGTGAGTTGTGAGTGGGCCACAATGGAAAATGACATTAGACCAGCAGCAAACATGGCACCAATGGTGGAGAGCAAACTTTGATCTCTGTGTTGCCATTGTTGTCAAAGTTATCTGTGAGGCCATCAAGGGCAGCACCTGTTCTGAATGCATCGCATAGCAGTAGATCAGAACTTCACTTTTACACTTGGGTCATGGGCCTCACTGCAGGAGGTGTATCAGTCAGTTCAGATTTCACATTGAAACGCATCAAATTCAGCAACCTTACTAGTCATAAGTACAGTGAAACCTCATTAAGGTGTACCTCGTAGCACTGCAGAAAAACTATGTGCAAAGCGGCAATATGCCCAAACTGAAAGCGGCCTGAATATATCCACTTACCTGATAAAAAATGATTCCTGATCAATTTTTTAAAATGTGCACACGAAACCTTTTAACTGCATAGCTACCGTTCAGCCTCGAATGTGGCTTGAGCAGGGTATGTAATCCTAAGGCAAAATAACCGCTGGTCCTTAAGGGTCCTTAAAGAAGGCAAGCATAGCAGGGGGCGGCAGAAAGGTACATGGGCGGATAAGATTAAGCAGTTTGCCGGGATACGGCCACAGCTGGCGAAGGACAGGGTTAATTGTAGAGACATGGGAGAGGCCTTTGCCCTGCAGTGGGCGTAGTCAGGCTGATGATGATGATGACACTGCCATCCTGCTGCAGAACATCTGCAAAGAGCCCTTCACAGGCAGCGTGGCTGTCAATACTGAGAGCTTCGCCCTGATGTGACACACTGCAGCTTATTTAATTTGGGAAGCACGCTATCCATGACAGCGTTGGTAATATGAGAACGCAATGAGAAGGGGCTGGACCACAGCTGCACAGTGGCGCAGGTCAGCCGGCAACGCAGCAATGATAGGTGCGGCGCATGGAGGAAAACTGAAATCTGCTGCAGAAAGCCCAAGTCATGTGACAGCGATTAGCAGTAGCTATAGCAGTGGCACATCTGCATGGCTAGGGTCGTGGCTTCTCGTACACCAGCACCTGCAAACAGGTTAGTGACGAGCCTCGGGTGTGGTGGGGACAGGCTGGCACCCCCCTTTCCTTACAATGGGAGGGAAAAGTTCTCTCTTTCCAGATGCGTCAAGCAGCTGCAAGTAGGCTAGGCATGTCAGCAACATGTCTTATTATGTCAGTGTGGCGTATGCATTAAAGCACTCATGAACTTTCCTTTTAAATAATATGCATTTTAAAAAAACTGTGCAGCCAGTAGTTTTTTAAACTTTGGCATATCCGTATCTTTACCTTCTCTCAGTATTGGTCACTGGCTACAAAACTGGAAAACTGCTCCTATGGAATTTTGGCTTGCGACAAAGACTGCTCCAAAATGCTCGTGGCCATTCCCTCCTCTGCACATGCTGTGTGGTGTGTAATATTCATTGTTCCCATGGGCATTGTCACATATGGCCAGCTGGGTGGTGTGTATCGTTTGCATAAGGACTTATGGGCACTGAGAAATTCCCTAGGCAGCCGCTTGGCCACCCACTGATTTCAACGTGATTGCACTCTGCTTTTCAATGAATGCTAAATCCTGACGTGATGGTGTCTGCAAATTTTTTTGCCACATTCCCCCCCTTTCTTTGTCTCCTTTTATTATTTTTTTCTTGGATGTTGCAAGTGCTGTTTTATGCAAGAAGCTTGAATTAGGAGCTTCGAAAAATTTGATTGCTGGTCTGCACGTGATTGTCTCCATGTCCAGGTTTTGCGCCATTTCCTAATCCCTGGCATTTATTGGCACTTTCACTTCTTTAAAAGTTTTGTGTGTGTGTGTGTGTGTGCTGGCACAAATTTTGGAAAGCTCTTTTTCTAGCGCTTGCAAGTTCTTTCCATATTTTCGTTTTTCATGGGGCTGGAGCTTCATGGCACATCCAGTCCATCAACTATTCCTTTGCATTTTCAGATACTTTGTCCCATTGCATTTGTGTAGTGTGGAGGAGCCGCCGCTGCTCTTAGGATGCTTTGTCTCCTTGCTTTTTTTCATAGCCTTCTCCGCAGTGCTCAGGTGCATTTGGGCAAAGTATCGAAAAATGATGACTAGCTTGGCTGGCATTTCCTCTTAGTCAATGAATGCACCATGCCGTCAGAATTTGACGAAATTATGGACATGTACACCGGGGAATCATTTCAGAAAGTTATCCAGGATTTATATTGTGAAGAAATATAGTGTAACTTGCATAATTTTTGGGTTTGTTATACGGCAGATTACACGAACCAAGAACAGAATAGCAAGGTTCTACTATATTTCTCTGAAGGGCTGTGATGGCTTTACAGGGTGTGTAGCAACCTTGAACCATCAGGGGAATTTTCTTTACCTGTAAAAATGAGTGAATTGGGAGGAATACGATCAAGAAAGTGGCCAAGTTGGAAAAAAGGACTGACTGAAATTAACGCAGTGGTCTGCCGCAAGTTTCAACGGTACTGTGAGTGCCCAGCACACAGTCTGTTCACATTGGCGTGGCATATTTTTGCTTCTAACACGTATGAGGCATGGCAGCCTGTCTGTTCTGGGTGCCTTTTTCTTGTCATCCATGATGTGAGCATTGTATATACTGGTTCATTCTGTACAGGTTCCCGGACTCAAGAGTAAATTTGGGCTGGTGCATATGGATAGACATAGCTGCATTCAAAAGTATTTTCTGTGGAATAAGCCGTAGTCGTAGCGATGTGCAGAGTTCATGCACTTTCAGTGTACTCATGCAAGGAGCCACGCCACCCTAGCGTGGCATCAAAATCAATCTGAAAATCTTGCTCTCAGGCCTCATCAATCTTGTGGGCCATTGCAGAAACAAACAAATAGAGGCTAGTTTCTCTGCAGTTCGAGCTGTGATAAGGTCATAGGAAGCTGATATTTTTTATGGAAATCTCTTGGTGCTTGTCCCATGGCATTGCTGCTGTCGAAAGGGATGCCAGTGTGAGCACAGGGTGCCTTCATTGGAAAGGCAGGAAACGGCAGTACTTTTCACTGATTTAAAAACCAACCTTTGAAAGCCTGAAATAATCTCTGGCAGTACAATGATAAGTTTATGAATCCCCTGAAAGCATGCGGAGTGTTTCGTTTAGATAATTTTCCAGCATTTTCTCAAAGTGGTGCTCTTTGTTTCTTCTGTAAAAGCACATATGGCCACCACTCTTATGAACCATTAAAAGAGAGCAGAAACTTGTGAGCATAATTTTAAGAAACTTCCAAATCTAAGAGCCCAGACCACTGAGGCACTTTTCGTCAGGTGAGAAGGAAAACAGCTGCCAAAATTGCTGCACAGATTCCAAATTGAAATCTGCCAGCATCTGTGGGCCCGTTATGGCTAGGGATTCCAGTGTGGTGAAACCCATACACAAAAGTTAAGCGGGCCATGTCCCGTCAAGAATGGTGCATCTGGGACAGCATTTCACGGTTGGATCTGTCTCTAGGTGTCACGAGGCAGCATGGAAGACGTAGTCTTGTTAAAGCTCTCAATCGCGTTGTGGCTTGAGCTGCTGTTCATTGATTTTTCGTGGAATCTTTTGTTTCTCAGCAGTGTGCCACATCACGTCATGCGCCTTTTCAGTGTGAACTGCGACAAGAGCATCTCCACTTGCCACCTTACAAATTCAAGCTGTCAGGCTTTTCCCTGCACACAGTTATGCTTTAGGCAAATTTTACCATTCTACATGATTTCCTCTCATTCACTGAGATGCTTAGTAAGCATTAGGATGTGATAAATTATGAGAAGTAAAATATTGGTGTAGAATATTCCGTTTCATTGCTGCATTTTGAGGAAACATGTTTTTATTGTAATTTTAACTATCTGTATTGATATCTGAACTACTCTAGAATATTCAGTTGCATTTGCTGTGAATTTTATTGCTGTTATCTGCTTCAAAATGAAAAAATTGATGTTGCCACGCACTTGGTAGAGAACATCAAATGCTGGGAAGAATAAAGAAAAGGGTAGCCACCTATAGTAAAGAGATGGACTTCGTAAAAGGAGCTTTCTCAAACAGGGGAAGCAAATCTCTTTTCAATGCAGCTTTTGCAGCTTCATTAATTTTTTTCTGTGAATTGATCACGTATACTGTCCATTATTATCGCCACTATGTTTCTCGCTTCGGCCATCGGGAATTCAAAATGAGTAGCTTGCTGGACACCCAGTTTTAATTTTCTTTGTTGAATGCTTCAGCTTGCCTAGATAGCATATTTAACTCAGGAATGCATTTAACGTTTACATTTTAGTCTTTTTGTCCGCAGATTTTTGTTATTCTGTGCACACCGCAAGGAAACTCGACTGTGTAAACCATGCGGAAAGATATTTGTTTGAGTGGGATTAGATTCTTATTTTATGTGCAATGTGGATAGCAGCAATGCACTGCACTGGGAGCATTTCATCCAATGCAAGCAGATGCTGCTTTCAGTTGGCATCTAGATCACAAGGGCTTATCCAAGCTGCAACGGGAACAGGAGCATTGCTGAGAACTAGGTCTAATTTCATACATAGCAAAGCGCAAGGAAAGCAAATATTTATTTTAAAAATGCATTGTACAAAACAAATTTTATCTGCTTGTGAATGCGCAATATACTCGCAAGATCACCAAAAAGACTCCCAGAAATTGTTGCACCCTTTTATCCTTTTGGAATGGGCAGAGTGTTCCAAAGCGGCCGCCGCGGTGGCTCAGTGGCTATGGTGCTCGGCTGCTGGCCCGAAAGACGCGGGTTCGATCCCGGCCGCGGCGGCTGAATTTCTTTGGAGGAGAAATTCGAGGCCCGTGTACTGTGCGATGTCAGTGCACGTTAAAGAACCCCAGGTGGTCGAAATTTCCGGAGCCCTCCACTACGGCGTCTCTCATAGCCTTAGTCGCTTTGGGACGTTAAACCGCATAAACCAAACCAAACCAGAGTGTTCCAAAGCTAAATACAATGCTGAAATCACGTATTCGGACTGAGATCGTCCCAAGTGAGCTGCTTGGTTTCAGAACTCGACGTTGCTCCTCACCCGCTTGGCTTTGCTAATTATATTGTAGTACCGGCCGGCAATTCGAAAAGCCCTGCTATGCACAGCATGTGTACGAGCAGACGACGCAGCAGTCCCTTTGTCTACTTTTGGAGCCCGCGTGACCAGGGTTGATGCTCTTGGGAGTGACGTCATAACACACCCCGGCACTCAGAAAGCGAAAGCGCTCAGTATAAGTAGCACGGTAATAAATTATTTATAGTGCATATATGAATCGTGCAGCATGTGTCATGTATATGTGCCCTGGGGCAATGCAATATTTGAAACAAAGACGCCAACCAAAAATTTGTTGTCCCCCATTTTAAGATTTTGTGTTTAGTATATGGAGCTTTTGACCTCCTGTGTGCCAGCGTCGGAAGCTGCAAAAGGAAATGCGGCAGTGTTGTGGGTTGGCCAAGCTTAACTGCCAAGACTTGAAACCTGATAATTTCATTCTCTTAATTAGTACTGGTCTGACCCAGTGAAAACCTTCCGTTGTTTGTCTTGACTATTGTCATTCTCTCTTGAGCTCTGTGCACACTTCTTTTTGTGTGTGGTTCTTCCAGCACATCTTCAACTATGTTGCTTTTATCCTTTTTTTTTTAAGGTCTTTCAAATGTCCATGCACAAGGCCACTACAGGAGTGCGTAGGCTGCTGCGATAAACTGTTGGGAGATGTTTAACAGTACCTTTTCCTGGGCTAGTTGGTGTGACATTGTGTTCACGAAAGTAAAAACAGTGCTAAATTCTACACAAACCACACAGACTGCAGCGCCTATCTTGTCCGTCTCTCTGTGTGGTTTGTGTAGAATTTAGCACTGTTTTTACTTTCCTGAACACAATTGGGGGATGTTCTTATCTTTTTCTCTCTTGCATACATTCCATTTTTTTTTGTGTGTGTGCATTTGTTTGTGGGTTTCTCCTGGTGGTTTATTAGTTGCATTTTACTTTTCTGAGCTTGCCCACTTTTGTTTTCTCTTTTCATGGCATCCAACCCTGCATATGGCTGACACTAGGGGAGGGACTGCAGCAACCGACCTTGCATGACGCAGCATTCTCTGGTCCAAGGCACCTATTCATCGTTCCAGGCTACTGGCTCAAGAACATGCTCACAAGTCTGCACCTTGGCCTACAAGCAGAATGACAATATACCCATTGCTGCCAGAACTGCTGTGCCAAATAAAGTATTCCTACCAACGTGCCTTGTCGGTGATTAATGAAGCATATGAATAGATTACTAACAACTTGGTTGGCCCTATAGAAAAATCATGTTACAAAACAGTCGGTTGAGACCGTACCCAGCCTCCACATTGTTTCCTGTGCAGAGCCGCATATTGCCTTTCTGTTTATGCCCCTGCAGCAGAAAATGCTGCACAAAGTTAATGAGGAAAAGAAATTTCACTGACAAGCTGCTCTGAGACTACTGCTAGAAGGGTACTGAAGCCCCGTGAAAATGTAGATCAGGTAATGAATGTTCGTGGGTGCTGCACGTGTACTTTCGATGCATAGGAGGGGCCAGTTTCAACTTTCTTTTACAGGTAGGTAGCACCTTTTCTGATTGCACCATCCCTTGATGTGGGATGCTTCTGCCTATACCACCACCTCATTCAGCACTGACAGTGCTAGGAAAGCTCTTGCTGAATATTGTAATCTGGGTGCTTTTAACTGAATGGTCTTTGTAGGTATTTCAAAAAGGCTAGGCAACCATCCTAGCACTACTGGGGTTCCAACCCACTGCAAACTAGGCAGATTCTGTAGCGCTTGGCTCTCGCTGGCAGTTAGTGAAATTGGTATCTCCCTAAACTGCACTCTGAAAGAGCATAAAGGAAACTCTTCCACGGTAATTCATGCCATGCAACATGACATGGAAAACATCTCGTGGCTAGTTCATCCATTGTTTTCAGGTTCAAGACATTTGCCAATTTCTATACGGTAGCTTCAGTCTGTTGCAAACTACGTTTCTCTTGAAGGCAATTTTTGAGCAGGAATTGGGTTTCACCCAGTTTTCATGGTGATGCTTTGGGTGCACAAACTGGGTAATGTTGGTCTTTACCTGTTAACAAAGGGCCCTAAAAGTTTAAAATGATATTTGGTAAATTCGATTTACAGTCTTCTCTTACCGTTTCTGACCTATCTTTCCTCAAACAGAACAGTGGCTGATTGAATTCGCATCACTTGTTAATGTCAGATTAAATTTTTTCTTGCTCTAACCCTTCTTAGCTGCTAAGGGCCATTATTGCCCGAGAGGTATGTAGGGTGTGTACTGTACACACACGGAAATCGCTTCATTCAAATCTGCGGTATTTACGAAAAGGTACTTCGGTCCCGTCAGAATCTCGTATTTCAGTGCGACAAAACTGCCGGCAGTACACGCTTATTCAACGGCCGTCCAGTTTACCTGTCCTGGCCGATGATGAAGCATGGCAGTGCAGCGTGCTGCACGCGGCCATCGTGTTTTCGACAGCCCCCGGACCGATAGTCTATGAAAGGCTATTACATGCACTATGCGCGCGTTGCTTGGTGTGGGTTGTGCTCTTTGCGGCTGCTTCACTGCAGTTCTTTTTTTTTTCCCTGCGCTCCTGTCACGACGTGGGACCAGTTTATTTTAGAACGTGCGAGGCCGATCGAGTGGCATCTATGAGGCGACGCTAATGCTGCCAGTGCTGATGAGCGGTCGCGTAAGAATGACAAGACTGGTGAATTAATTAAACTCTCTGGTCGGGCTTTCTTTATTCCGAACTCTGTGTGGAGAACTATTTTCGGTCCCCTTACCCTTAATTTCAAATCGGCATGATTTGAACAAATTTTCAGACCCTTAACAGTTTATGCCCGACCATTGGCGCTTGGCGTTGCAACGATATATATCATTTTCATGGCGCGCACACAATTTGGCTCTAAACGTGATGGTCCTTGCCTTCATCTTCAAAAGTCTTGGCGCAAATCTCAAAAGTTTACTCGCAACAAACATAAATATAAGACTGCTCAAAGAGAGCAGCACGCGGCTACAAAACCACCGTGCCGCGCACACGTGTCCACTCTTGGCACCCTCAGTTCGAATAGAATTTGACCAAAAGTTTGAGCTAAGAAAGCGGGCACGAAACAACGAGAGTTCATCGTGTGCGTGTGTTTGAGGAAAGGTCGAGCACAATAGGTTTTGCCACTAAAAGCACTGATCGTGGTGCTTGCGTGCGGTACAGCGAAACGGTGATATCGATACGAGATGGAAGTACGCGTGATATGTTGCTCCGCAGCTGGCGCTTCTATAGTCCTCACAATGAAAAGTGGAAGGATTGATTTTTTTTTTCTGCAAAACAAACCTCGAGTAGAACCCCGCTGTTACGTTCGCGGTTGCTGAATTTTACCAGTGCTACGTTTTCATGAGCCAGTCCAGCTGCCATAGATCGAAACCCATGTATTACGTAATTGAAACTCGATTGCCTACATGTATCCGTTACATAATGCAATTGTTGCATCATTTCCGCATCGCATGCCGCGGAAGTCGCCTCGCGGTGATAGTTTACACCGTTCCGGCATTTGTTCAATGCGTGTGCAATGTCAGTGTCGGGTAGAAAAAGCGAAACTATACACTCTATCGGCGCTTGTCCGCCGCTGTGTTAGGCGACTTCTGGCGGGAAGCCCCCACGCCAAAGTGAGCGCGCTTATTGACTAGGTGATTTTTGGTGCGGCTGTTGGCACAGTTACATCGCTGCTGTGATGCCAGCGCGAACGACCCTAACGCGCGAAAACGAAACTATGCCGCGGCAGACGGCACACGAGATGCAGTTGCGCGCGTTGGCTCCGACGGTTTTGTTTCTACCATCCGCTTTATTCTTGTCACCTGCACCTTAAGATACACAATTTCGAGATTTCAATAGGCGATGATCCTATGGGATTAATGTGGCCACCGCGATAACAGCGAAGAGGAGCGCGCGTACCGCACCTTCGCACGCTCCAGGCATGCTCCCTCTTAGCTGCTAAAACCCTTCCACAGACAGCTGCTCAGAAGCGGAATCGAAATTTGAGCTATATATATATAGTTGGCATAGCATCATGGAAAAAATGGCACACTCATCACTTGTGTTGTTTGGTCTATCTTTGCTCATGCAGAACGATCCTGAGAACCACACAGCCTTGCTAATTCCAGAAAAGGATATGGCGCACAATTCATAATAATAAAAAAAAAACTGCAGGCAACAGTGCACAATTTTTTTTCACTCAAAACATTCATCTGCTACGTTTCCTGGCTGTTACTTTTTTTTTGCGGTCCTATGAAAAACTCCGCAGCAATGTGTTTTGTTGCATTTGATGCTCTGGTGCATTTAACAACTATATGTGGACACTTGAGTGCACTCTCAACTCTCACTTTAGGTCGTACACACATGTGTGTAGCCCAAAAAAATTTAACTTCATATTGTCTCTCCCAGATGCACACAAATCACGTACATCACCACCTGGACAACATGACCACAGATGTCATGCATATTCAAGAATGCTGATTCCATGGCTGCAGTTGAGGTTTTCGGCCAGAAGCATGGGTAGCGGGGCGAGCTGGCACAGGTTGATCGCTTGCAACAGAGAAGTAATCACTAGCGAAATGTGTCGTAGTATGTGCACCGACATTTGCAGCTGAACTGGTTTTTACTGAAATGTGAAATTTTTAGTAGTCACTGAAGAAGAAAATAAGTAAAGTGTGTATTGCAGAAACAAAAAAAAATAAAAAAATTAATTCAGCTGGTGAATGTGAGAGATTTCAGTTGCAAAGTATATATGCCAATCCTAATTTATCTTCGAGAAAGTACTCTACAAGCTATAATTAGTCCAAAAGTGATGGCCTACAGAGTGTTTCACTGAATGTGGCAATTTTTTAAATAGATTAAATACAGCTACGATATTTATTTAACCCGCAGGCTTGTAAATTAATATATAATATTTAACTTTTTACCAGTTACAGTAATGCCTCTTATTATAGCTGACCATAATATCCGCATCAGTTTTTAGATTTCTCAAATTGTGATTCTCATCTTGGCTGCAGTGCACTGAGCTTGGGGTGCCCAAATGGGCGAAACTGCACGGGCCAGGAGCACTCGCAGCCACGCCTACGAGTGCATACCCAGCTCTTTTCTCGAGCAGTTCCCACTGCGGTCACTAAAGTATATACACACTTCATTCCCTACTTCTGTTTTTCAAGCTCAGCCAGTGTAAAAGCAGATCCCTTTAAGAGCTGTTAATTCCTTATAAAAGAACTAATCCCAGCTGGGACACACCTTGCACAGAAAGATTACAGCAGAAGCCTTAACACAGCTGCAATACCTGCAGGTTTTTGACTGGTATCAACTGAAAATGTAGACAGTTTAGTCTGGCAAATCCCAACTGACCCCTGCTGAGATCACACACAACCCTGTGGTTTCCATAGCTGGTGACCAGTCGAAATCTGCCATTCTTGTGAAGTTGACCTGCTATTGACTAGGACAAACATTTGGCTTTTATTATGTCATTAACTAGAACAATTTGCAATGATATTTCAGGCACACTTCAGTTTTGATTACACAGTTTCACTTGGTTCCAGCTCGAACAGTGAAGCTGCTTTGCAAGAGAAGGTGTGGCATCATATATTAGCAAACAGCTATGATTCTTAATTCGAAACTGTGGCCAACAGATTTCTGCTTGAGACTGAGTGATATTAGTTCATATCAGCTGCAACTATGTCATATTCTCAGTTTAGGATGTTTCCCTCGCACGTATGTAAATCCAGATGGCAATTGCCCAGTGAAAGCAAATTATATTCACCTGAACTATAGCTAATCTACTGCCTTCATGACTGTAGCAAAAAAAGGTTTAAAGCTCCTTCAAGTAAGTGCAATATTAGTACAAGACGCACTTAATTTTCATTGAAAGGTATGATGGCATTTTCATCAAGCAGAGAGATACAGTAGGGATTAGAACTTCAATGTGGGACATGGGTCATATGGTTACTTGGTCATCACAAAGCTGAACTTTTCTTATTAAATAGCAGTAGAAATAATTTGCTTATTGCTAAGATGTCAGGTTGAAAGCTCTTGACTTTAGTTGTTATCAAAGCTGCTGAGGCAAGAAAATTGTGTAAAGCACACATTTTACCCCATTAAAGGT